>NC_061534.1:11182500-11390000 GCF_022379125.1 Scophthalmus maximus
AATATGAACAGCAACTCTGACAACAATCACGCGTGACATTTTTGAATCTCTCATCACCACGATGAGACAAACCAAAAATGATTATATAAAACGTTTAACGTCTCGGTAATACCACCGGTCCAACTTTGAAAAGAAATTCAGACCGCTGAACCTGCTCTCGCTTGTCCTCGGCTTGAGTGAATTACTGATGGGACGATCCTCTCAAATTAAATTTAGTGAGGGGAGAAGAGGTCTTTGATGCAAAGTAGCAAGAAACAGACTCCTTCTGATGACTGGATGCATTACCTAGGACAGATAAGCACAAACACTGCCTCTCTTTCAGAGTCGACCGTCAGCCACGACGAGCAGAGTAATATTAGAGCGCTGGGAATGGTCCTCGGAGTAAACTGGTGATAAGGAAGGCACTCCTCATTCAGTTAGAGGAGCGTCAGTCTTCTTCAACTTTCTATTGGACATAGAAAGCGTCTTTAAGACTGATGCCATTGTTGACTTGTGTTCTTCTCCGAAATACAGAGCAGCCAAATGCTGCACGTACAACCTTTTAAAACGCTGTCTTTCATTCTCCTTCGTGAACTCATTGCACCCTTATTTACATCTCGCCTTCTAACTACTGCCTGCAGCTCCCGGAGCTTCCCCATAATTAGAGCCTCGACATGTTCCTTGCTTAACAAGGTTCCTCCATTGTTTGCCCTACAGACAACTTTCGTGGCCAGTTGCTATTATTGTTCGGTCGCTGCTGTGAAGAAGCCGGGTAAGGACGCAGGTACCCTTCCCCATAGCTCGTTGGGAAGTTTTCGACACCACTTTGAAGATAACGGAGCAGGAGAAAGAAGTTTGTTCACTGAAGCTCCTACTCGGTTCTCTGACGAGTCACGATTCCACATCTCTGCCGGCAACCGGAGAGTTCCCGGAAGAAGTATGAAGTATCGCTTCTCCTGAGCGGCACCGGCATTTCATTCCTCGGAACTCGTCCTGCGAGTGGTCCGGAGATCTGTGGAGGCAAGAGCAGGACCTGTAGCAATGGCTGCAGATTTCGTTTAGTTGAGCTCCTGCTGTGGACAAGAGCTACAGCTGTGACTGTCACACACACGAACACTCTTCACATAACTTGAGCTCTTTCCCAAAAGGAGAAGTTCAGAGCTTTTTGCCCTCTCAAGCTGTTTGTTTGGACTAATTGACAAACCAGGTATTGCTGGTGCTCAGGTTTCTGTCTGACACTTCCCTTTAGCACAGGAGGCCCCATAAAAGATTTCCTGTCAGGACACCAAAAGGTCTTTGTTTGCGTTCGGCCTGCATGTGAAGAATACTCTTCCGTCTCTGGAGACATTTTAGAAGACTTCCCATTTGAAACTCAGTGCTTCTCTCTGCTTCCCCTGCGCTGGAAATAGTAATAATAAAAAATAGCTCAACTTAAGGTTCAAGTGAAATTTGAACATTTTTAACAGGTGCTTGAAATGAAAGATGAAAGAGCGGAGGAAGTTCTGTTTGTAGGCAGCCTGTTTACTGCTGGTGGGGAAAACTACAAAGAGCATGAGGGGCAGAATGTTAACCAGTTCCCCTAGGACTCGCTTTTTTTCTCCACAGGTCGTCCCTCTTAAAAACCTGAACATTCAAAGGTAAACCCCCCCTCGTGTAACTGTATGCCTCTGAGAGCCAGGCACCAGGAATTAATTGTGTGTGCGCGCGCGTGTGTGTGTGTGTGTGTGTGTGTGTGTGTGTGTGTGTGTGTTCGTGTGTGAGAGAGTAAAAGGAAGGGAGAGGGGAGAGGTGGGTGTCAGATTTAGTGCCTTTTCCCTCCTGGGTTGCCATGGCAGTCGTGTAGAGGAGTTGGTGTGGTCAGGAATGCAAAGATAACACAAGGCAGAGCCGCACCTCGCACACACACACACACACACACAGACACACACACACACAGACAGACACACACACACACACACACACACACACACACACACACACACAGACACACACACGTCAAACAATACACACAAACCCACCCTGTATACTTTCTATCACCTACACAGTCTCTGATGACGATATTTCTCCATGGTTGCATTCCTGTACCTGTCCCTGCAGGTTCACCCTCCGATTATGAAGCTCACCAAAAGCACTGAGACATTTTATTTCACCATCAATAGGTCACATCATTTGTTTATAAAAGATTTATTGTGTAATCTCCCCCTAATTTACCCAGATTACTCATAATGGTAAAAGACACTGTATATCTCAAACTTTGATTATTTCAAAACTTTGCCTTTGTACTTACATTTCTATGTTACATGGCCGTAGACTGCCTTTATGTAGCAGGCAATAATTCTCTATTATCTATTCAATCATTTTCTATAGCCATAACTGGTGTTTTATGTTACTTCCAGTGAGTGTCCAATCAAAAATCTTATTCCAAACAACTGTGTCAAAGCTGACACATTTTTGCAAACATGTCTGTCACGCAGTGATACAGAGACACACCAGCTGCTCAGTTTGGGATTGGCCGCCCTGTGATCTGGCTCACACAGAACACACACGATGCATTAATATCTATTGCACACCATTGACCTGTTTGTCCTCGGTTTGGCCTGCTGCCCTGCTTGAATACTTAACACACGAAATCACAAACATGATTGTTGGTGTTATTTTCACAGATGCAAGCAAACACACATACACAGGCACACACGGCAAAACATACACGCACGCACGCACGCACGCACACACACACACACACACACACACACACACACACACACACCTAGAGCCATCTGCCAGATGCATTTGCCCTCTGCAGAAGCGCAGGTCATACCAGGCCTCAGTTATCATAGCAGGACACTGGGAGTGTGCGAGTTCATGGGTTTCTCAGAGGGGGGTTCCTCTCTCCCTCTCTCTATGTCTCACACACAAATGCACGCACACACGCACGCACACACACACACACACACACACACACACACACACACACACACACACACACACACACACTTAGCTTTGGTTGAAAACATCTCCTGTTAGCTGTATTGTTTAGTTTTAAACACCGAAAAATTCCTTTAGATAAAGTTTTTTTTCCTACAAATGGCGTCTGAAAAAAACGCAATTCTGAGAGAGAAAGAGACATATACGTGCACATTCTACTTTGATTGTTTTCTCTAGGGCTTTTCTCCGTGTAAGATTTAATATTTGAACATAGACTCAAAAACCTGCAGAAGAAGCATATTGCTCTCAGTGAAATATGCATTGAAGGTGACAAGTCCCTTACTGCTTTGATTCAATGCTTTGGTGGTACAGCAGAAATTGTTTCCGGGATGAAATAAGCCAATAACACAATATCATGCACGTGAACATAAAAGAATGTACACCTTTAAGAATAAAATACCTCCTAACCCAGGACCATACAGGACACTATCACAATAGCACTAATATCATGTTTTACTCGTGTTAGTATGTGGTGGCACTAAAATCACAGATGATCAAGTCCTGAATTTCTTGGACAGGGAACGTTAGGATGCACATGATTAATAATGTAATACCACCCCTGAACTTCCCTGCACATACATTCACATTTTCTAAGATACAGTATATTCCAAATAAATGTTGACAGAGTCCCCTGATAGATCCTCAAACCACACATTTCATTAATTATCTTTATCTGCTGCCTGTCCTTGAATCGGAGGGCTGGACCCTTTCCCAGCATGCATCAGCAGCGGACAAAACCAAGCCAAAGAGCAGTAAAATGAAGACAGGATATGAGGCATGAATGCAAAATGGCTGCAGCTTCATTCAGTTTTCCTTGAAAATGCATTTCTGTTAGAATACCCATCTGAATCTCCTGATTGCAATAAATAATAATATATACATACAATATAAAGTGAAAAATAGGAGCGACACAAAGTGTTGGCTGCCAGTGCACACTGCAGATCAAAATGCAAACTGTACTGAAAAGCTTCAGTTAGTAAATATGTATCAATTTCTTTCCATTCACAATTTATAGGCTTTTGACTGCATCAGAGTTTTTTTACCTACAAGTACACAACTGCTTCATGACTGAGTCAGATCTTGTGGTCAGCGAAGGCCAAGTCATCAGATCGGTTCATTAGCAGCGAGGACGCCTGTGAAATGTTTTCAGAGGTCGGGTCCGGTTTACTTTCTACAGCTTCATCCCAAAATCACGTCTCAAGGGACTTCACAAGGACAACCCAACAGCATGGAAGAAAGTGACAAACGACCCAAAAATAAACTGACGTAACTCACTGTAAACAGAAAACGACAAAAGAAAAACAGAGGGAAACGACGAGAGACCTCAAGTCACACGGTGTAGAGGTCACTAAGGAAAACCGTGTGTCACCAATTGTATAGTAAGTGATGGGACCAAACAAAAGAATGGACAGCAACATGAAAAATACAGCTCATTAAAACAAAAAAGGAATGTGCTGTTTTGTGAACGTTCGGGTCTTTATATCAGTTTGTTTATCCCACAATTCCACAAGCTGCTGAAGGATCCCATAGTCTTAGTTTTCCCCCCATTTTCACACAAAAATTCTGCTGAACTTATCATCGAAATGCAACTTCCTCAATGTTGAAATGTCACAAATTTAGCAACACAATCTGTTTCACCGTGCCGTGCCGCCAGCCCCCCCCCCTTCTGTCTCGAAGACTTCCCACAAGACTGATCGTCCCCCGCTGCAGTGAATACAGGAAGACACTGACAGTCCAGTCACAGCCACGGTCAACTGACTTTGACTGACTGATGCATTGATTGTCTCTTTGTCAATTTCACCTTCTCCCTCTCTCTCTCTCTCTCTCTCTCTCTCTCTCTCTCACAATATCCACTTAACAGCATAAAGATCAACCTGACAACAGTGTCTTAATTCTAACCTGATGATCTGGAAACCTTTTTATTAACTTTAGGATTCAGGTTTGAAAGAAACAATAATTGCAAAGAGTGTGCTTGATGTAGTTGCCATGGAGTTGTGAACTGGGTGACGACTGCGTTGTCACTTTCAGGTCTCTTCACCTTGTTATCCACTTGCTGCCACGTGTAGTGACGCATCACGATCGAACCACTTTCTAATTGTGTGCTGAACTTCTTTTAAATAAATACATTTTTCCAAAACAATAGCTGAAATCAGATCTATTCTGATGAAAAGGTTATTTCTTTTTTTTTTTAAATGAGGATCTGTGAAACGAAATGTAATTGTACAGTTGTTGTTTCACACAAGGTCTTTTTAACTCTCAGAGGGCTTCAAACAAAGCCCCCCCCCCCTCTCAGTGAAGTGCCCGAGGCTCTGTGTAGAACAGAGCTGTGTGGGGATGAGTAGCGTGTGAATCACACTTGGTTCCCAGACGCATGTTCGCTCCAGACTTCACTTCCCCCCTCCCGCTCGCCGCGTCTCTCCGGCCCCTGATGACCTCCCGAAGGTCAGCATGTCTTTATATCTATAGTGAAACACCAAAAGGCTTGAGAGCGCTGCTCATGAAAGGCCTTGTGGTCACCAGCCCTGACGTCTGCAACGCATGCAGTGGATTCCTTTAGTGCTGACAGTGCATCTGCGTTTTATGAGTGTATGTTTACCAGCTTATTAAATCCTCGCTCTCTGCCTCCCCCTTTTTTCACACGTTTTTTTTCAGATTGCAGGGGCATCTTTTAATGAAGCATCACTTGTCAGATGCATTGGTGTACAAATACCCTAACATCATTGTCTGACACCATCCACTAAAAGTTATTTCATGTGCATCTACAGTAGAGCCATAGGTCCAATCAGGATCATTTTCAATGGGAACCTTTTTTTTTATTGCTACGTTCTTGTACCGCGTGGAAGGCATAAGGAGGCAGCTGGGCTGGATAGTGGTGGTTAAAACTAGACTTCGACAGCAGTTTCTTTCCAGAGTTCCAGAGTGCTTAGGCAACTACAGCGCTGAAGTTTAAGTAAAGGAAAGATTTTGGTCTCTTTTAAATATCAATAAACAACCTTTAACCAAATGGAGCCAGTGCCCAAACATAACCATAAAAAATTCTCTCAAAAACAAATTTGGCCTTTAGATTTTGTGAGGATATGACTTAATACACTCACACACCTTGCAGTTTTAATGTACGTGTTAGTTATATTGGATTTGGTCAATACTGTGAGCAGATTAGTGGGGGAGGGATCATGGACCTGTGGTGATTGTTTGAAAATTATGATCCTGATGATTCTTTGAAAGGTGAATTAACTTCCACTGAGGTCGTTATACGTTCCCTTTTGTTCACATGCTAAGCATTTAGCAGGGTATGTACAGATATACTTCAAAGAGGTTACGGGCCAAGGAACAAGTGATTCATCTGGTCATTCAAGAAGCAGTTAGCTGCTGACTTTGCGCTTAGACCTCTTCCACAACAGCCACCACAGGTGGCAGCAGTCAGAGACAAGATGTAGAACATCCAATTTTATGAGTTTAGCGGATTAGATGAGATGATGCACAACCATTATCTTAGTTGATTTGCAAGACGATGAAATTGTCAGCTTTTTTCAACGCAGTTCTTGTATATTGAGTGGATTAAGTGTTTTGAGTGGTTATTAGGAACTTGGTAATATAAAAATAATGAGTAGGAAGAAAAACATGTGCAGTGAATAACACAATGAAAATAAAGGGCAATGAGAAAAAAAATAGAACATTTTGCGAGAGTAGAAGCAGTTGTTTAATTATAACAGCAGGAAAACACACATCTCATGGAGTCAGAGACTGGGTGTGATTCGCTTCTGTCTTCATCTCCACTTGTTAAATCTGTGGTTTGAAGTGCGCAGACCGAGCGGGTTAAAGAAGTAGAGCAAGACGGGAGAGAGTGTGTGTGTGTGTGTGTGTGTGTGTGTGCGTGTGTGTGTGTGCGTGTGCGTGTGCGTGTGCGTGTGTGTGTGTGTGTGTGCGTGTGTGTGTGTGTGTGTGTGCGTGTGTGGCGAAGTGGGACAGAATGAGTAAACAACACAGTGACATTTTCAGCATGTAAAAATAGACGCGTCATGTTTTTAGAAATAACTTTTGTCCGTCTGGGGAACAGAGAGGAAAACGGCAGATATAGACAGTTTTTGCCTCTCATTTCATTCCGAGGTTGTGGTTCAGTGCTTCTTCATATTTTTAGCAGGGTGCATCGTGCTTGATGGTGGTTGTTCAATGTGTAGCAACCTAAGCTAAACATAGGATTGCATAATGTATCCCTACAATGTTTAACGCAATGCTCATTTGACTTATACATCAGTGTGAATGTGGTCAACTGTGCTGCATGAAAGGAAACCAAGGTGTCTGGTTTGGCAACACCGATTTGCTGAAGTTGCACGAATAAGTTTGAAGGCCATAAGTTGCACTATTATCACACAAACCTGAAATGATTCTCAAAATGTAAAACAGTAGTTTTTCCCTTATGCTTAAATTCTACTTTTTGTGTGTGTGTAGCAGAAATAGTAACACCAAGGCTCAGAGTTTCACTCTATATTCTACCTCTGAGATCATTTTGAGGAATGTGCAACATTTCATATCTTGTCAACTCCTACAATGCAACTTAACCTTGAAATTCCTCACATGATAGTGAGGAAAGGTTTGTTAAGCAAGCCCGTAGCTGTTTGCATGCCACATCAGTGCTGTAACCAGGTAGAGTCAACTAGGAAGCATTTTGCAGGTGCACAATTCATAAAATGTGTAATTTGATAAAAAATTGCAATTGAAATAACACACTCTTTCACATATAAGTGCAAAAATATAGGCAGTTTTGCATCATTTTGCATCTGCTTTGCATCACCAGAAATGCTGGCGGTATGCAGCAGCATTAGTTGAAAGGAAATGGTCTGTAACGTCTGCATGCTAAAAGTGGCCTCACTGCGAAAACCACACGGCCGTCTTACTAAGAAATACTGCCTGTGAGAGAGAAACACAGCCCCGGTGGCATTAATACTAACTAAATACAAAGGAAATCGATAGGAGAGGGTTATTACAGTGCAGGAGAGTGGAGCAGCAAAACATTTATGAGCAGGCACGAATCAAAAGAGGAACCGGGATGGACTGGTAATGAAGCATCAGAGGAATGAGATTCTCATGGTTGGTTAACCAGTTTTTACATTTCCAAGACTCACACAAAGAGAAGAAGAAGAAGAAAAAGAGAGATGCTTTCTCTCTCTCTCTGTGTTCAGTGAAGGAGGAAGAGCTCATCTTTTACTCAGTGTTTTTATGACTAGATTCATTCAGTACATTCATTTCTTTATTTTTTGTTTATTGTTTTTCAATTCATTTGTAGGGGACCGTGATGTTCTCTGATATATTTGAATGAAAGTTGTTTTTAAAAATCCAAAAAAAAATCTCAGTAGGTTGCCTCATCATTATTCAAATCAGCTGTGGTCTCTTCCTACTTTGTGTGGCTCATCAGCAGTGGTGGTAATAATATCACAAGTGCTATAATAATCATTCATTATGATGATAACTATAATCACCATCATTAATATTAATGCATACTCTTGCATCTGCAAGATTTATCAGGTCCTCTTCTTAAAGAGGACATAAATCATGTATAATAGTTTCTTTTTTAATATAATAAGTTGAGAGAGTTGTGATAAACCTTTTGGCTACACAAACAATTTACAGTCCACATCCAGATAATAATCAACCCTCTGGCAAATGTTAATATTTCCTTTGCTCTATTTTAAGTGTTAACACTGATGATTGAATATCTTTAATTAACCAGAAAGGAAACAACACACAAGATCCACATAATATAGATTAAAAGAGTAAAAGGTTATGTCTTAGTGAAACCAGAGAGATAATGAAGAATGACTAATAAGGTGTGTGTGTGTAAACAACACTTACTGTTAAAATGATTATTTTATGAGTGAAAGAGATCAGATATAAAAATAAAATATTGTAGGAACATATTCCTTTTTAGTTTAATTAAACAGGAATAGCACGACATTAATGTTTGTGTGTGTGTGTGTGTGTGTATGCTCGTGTGTGTGTATGTGCATTAATCACAATTACTTTTTAATGGCATGAAACAGAGCAGATGGAAGATGCATTAACCTCTGCTGCACCCAAACACCTGCCTACCAATTTAAAAGGAGAGAGGAGAGGAAGAGAGGGAGCGGAGACGAGAGGGGAGGATTGTTTTCATTAAGTCTTAAGGGGTTTAAGATACACACCAAAGGCAAATACACACCCTATGTACACACATACACACAAACACTCAAACAAACCAACGATAAATGCAAGTATACATGTCGGTGTATGCTAACTGTTGTTAGTTTGTGTGTGAAAGACATGACTGTGAAATAAATGAAAAAACATAAATGACGATGATCAGAAGATAAAAATTCACTCTAATTGAAATGTGTCTCCCAGAAAAGTTGTGTGACAGACTCCATACGGAGACGACAGAGCATCGAGCGCATGAGAAACAGCCGCTGACACAAAGCAGATCTCAGAGACAGACAAAGAGGGGACAATGATGTGAACGCCCCACGCAGACCTCATGTTTGCCTCTATCATCTATAATGTAGCAGGGGCACATCTGGCACTCAGTGCCTTTATACCACTGGTGGTTGACCACACACACGCACAGATACTATTGCACACTTGACACTTCTCCCTTATCAGATAAGAAACATTCTTGGCACTGCCATGTCTTCTCTCAGCAGGGAGACAGCCAGAGATTAGGAGTTGGAGCAGTTGCTCAACACACAGCGTGTTATTTACATGGGGGCATTTTGTAAAATGAGTTCTGCATAATGACACAAGGAAGAGAAAGAAAGACAGAAGACATTTTACAAACAGGTAATCGGAGATGACAAAGGAAGAAAAAAAATCTCCTGATGATAAATCGATAAGACTTGTGACCATTTTAATAATTCAGACGAGCATTATTTTTTGGCCCGTGGGATTTGAAGAGATGACGGGGGGGGGGGGGGGGACCACTCGCTTACAATCCGTCTATCCGGGAGATTGCATTTCCAGCCAGTGCATTAGGATGATGAGAGCACCTGCTCACTCTCGTAGTTATTATCAGACGGTGAATGGAGGTCAGGGTCTGCGGTGTTCCATTAAAACCCAGTGATTCATATTTGTGTGTGTTGACGAGGAGTGAGACTACGCTCTGGTAGGAGGGAACTCTTATTGGAATGCAGCATAAAAAATAATCTCAGTCTCATAGATTGTGAGCGGTAACAGAAACCACTACTCCTACTCCTACTGAGGATAATATTTGCATTCTTGCAAGATTACAAGACCCGCTCTTGTGTCTACATTAATATGAAACTACACTCAGCTAAGTAAGGTGTATTTTCTTAAATGTCAAACTATTTCTTGGTCTGAAACCCCACAATAGAGCAAAGTGCAGTATATTTTATGACCCATCTTCTGTTGGGCTCGTCTCCTCACTTTGTGCCAGGTGAATCTAATCCCTACATGGCTTCTCTGCTGGTTTTCTGGGTCCATGCACACGCATTGGGCCATGTCAAACTAGGATTTAATGAGTTACAGTAACCATCCAACCAAGCTTAATGAGCTCTGTAAAGTGCAGCGGCATACAGTCCCCAGTCGTACGCAACCCTTACCCTTAGTTATGTGAGTTACTGAGCAGTGCACACACACACACACACACGTAACTTAATATAACACAGACGTGTTAGATGTAGAAACTGACATAGTTCCGCTTTTTGGCAGCTGTCATGTCAGATCTATCAGGGTACCGCCCACATCCAACCCAGAGAGGAAGTGCTGTCCTTGCTCACGCACGGTCTCGCTGATCGTTGATTCATGAGGAACACAAGCCGTTTCCCCATCAATAACCACCACAAGAACCTCCAGAGCGCTTTGGCTCCACGTATCAAATGGCTGCCAGATCAACAGCAGGGCGAGGAAAGGCACAGCAATCGCATGGAATATTAAAAAAGCAGAGTTTGCTGCGGACATGCTGCGCTCAGCAGAAGGCGGGATGGTCCAGAGTTACTGTCACTGAGATTGGGAGACAAATCAGGTCATGAAATATTATAGTGAGAAACAAACTTAAAAAAATAAGTATCATGTAAAATGCAGACAACAAAACAACAAAACCAAAAAAAGTTTTTAGATCCTTTGAGCAGGTTTCAAAGGCTTTCCGTCATCCCTTTGGGAATTCCAAAACTGCTTCCCAGGAAACTCCACAAAGGCCCAGTCTTATCTGCTTTCAGCTGGTAAATAGAAAACTGCATTCATGTTTATTTATCCCCAGCCGTAGAGGGTTTATAGGACAAACAGTTGGCAAACTGCTGAGACGAGATGATCATTTCCACTTTTCTGATTTCTGATGTGTGTGAGAGAGAGAGAAAAAAAGAGATGAGATCCTGAGGAGGAAGGTGGGTGGTCTGGAAGAAATCTTCATGTCTATCTTGACCTTTCTCTCTCATATTCAGTTTCGCGACCTCGGCCAGGTAGGGCACAAAAAAGAAGAAGAAAGGAAATACTTAGCTGTCTAACTATGCACCTGTCTTGGAAGTGGGGGGACCAGAAATTCCTGTCTGGTTTCTGTGTGAGCTAGTTTGTGTGTCTGGTAAACCACCCCACAACGGAAAACACTGATCGCTTGTCATCTGTTGACAGAAAAGCCACAGGTGCAGGTTCTTCCTGCTCCGTTACTCTCGTGAGCGTGCGCTCAGTTAGTGGGGGTTTCAGCCGTGGTCTTTTCAGGGGCAAATGTTTGGATACAGTTGAGTCTTTATGTTCCCTCTCGACATCTTCAGTCTCTCTCTCTCTATGTCTCTCTCTCTCTCTCGCTCTCTCTTTGCCTCAAATACGCAATTGGGAAGTTGTTTAAGAATTAGACACGGAAACAAATGGCGGTTTAAGATGGATGCAGAGCTTGACTGCGGGGGACAGTTTGCTTGCTGCCTGCCAAAAACGTGATGAAGTCATCAGTGGGAGACAGTTTAGATAAACACTGACAGACATGGTGATATGTTAATAATATATAATGGTAAGGAATCAAGATTGAATTTAGGAATAATTGACCTTTTGAGGGAACAGGAATGTAATTTAGATCTTACAAATGAATTCTTTAATGAGATTTATTATGATTGTTTGCTTTGCTTTTGAGTTCCAATAAATTGGTGGGTCAGATTTGTAGCTTTCTTTCAGTACTGGAATTTTTTTTTTGCGCTAATGCTCCAGACATAATCAATAAAAAAGAGTTGAATGTGTGCCAGGCATTTCCTATGAATCCCAAAAGTGATGGAATACATTTTCTAATAGCCATTCAATGAATGCAATATTGATATTTTCGCGACACGACATATTCGTTCTGTTCTGTAACTTTGACCTATGGGACTTGACAAGTAGAAACTTGCTATACGTAAACAAGATGATAAATGGAAGAAAAAAATTGAAGATAATAAGCAGAACAGAACGGCAAGGTAGAGATAAGATCAAGGAAGAGAAGGAGGACAGACTCTGGGGGGAGAAAAAAAAATCCTTGAGTGATGAGACAAAAGACAAGATCTTCCTGTTGTGCAAAGCTCAGCAGCAAGGATGTCCCCTGCAGACACAGTCCTAAAACACACACACACACACACACACACACACACACACACACACACACACACACACACACACACACACACACACACACACACAGTAATTTGACAGGATGGAGAGAAAAAACTTTTCCCTGATTTGTCACCAGATAATAACTGAACATTGTTCTGCGTTTCACTTCACATCATGTGAAATAAGACGCAGCAGGCAGAGCAATAAACCGCATCGCTCGGGGACAATTCTGATTGCTTTCCCAACACCGCACTGAAAGTGCTGAATCAGAAAATGGGCGCTGTCCAAGTACACTGGCCTCCAGCATTAATAGATTATTATCCAAAGACAAAGAGACTGACTCTGCCATTTGGAAGAGGGGGAAAAAAAAAATCTCTTCTTAATTGTTTAAACAACTGACGGATGAGGAAACACTGACATTTTCATTATTTATTGCTTAGCAAGTATGTACCACATTTAGTCCATGACCCCAGCTTGAACAGGGATAAAAATATTTCAGTTTTCTTTTGTTAGTTTTGCAGTTTCTGAATCAAAATATTAAAATATTATAAGCTCAGCCCTGCTTGTGAAACAAAAAAACGTATCAATTGATTCAATGTCAGCATTTCATTCTTAGTGAACAGGGCGGCACAGTGATACAGTGGTTAGCACTGTCGCCTCACGGCAAGGAGGTTCTTGGTTCGAATCCCAGTTCAGGCCGATCAACCACCAAAGCCCTTCTGGATGGATGGATGGATACCAAGTGAACATCCTAGTGAATAGTAAATCTTGCTGCTGGTAGCATTTTTTGGAATGCCATCACAGGACAATAATATATTGTTAATAATTATATTTTTCTTCATTCACTGCTGTGCGTTTTCAAGAAATCCTCCAGAAGCAAAAAAATATGTGGGTTTCTTGTCCTCAAATCTAATCCTCATCCAAGTACAGTGCAAGTAAAGAAGAACATTAGAACCTTTGATCCCCTTTGGAATTGCAGGACAAATACAATTAATTAGAAAACTCAAATAAAATCAGAATAAGGTCAATTAAAAGTGACTGTTTACTGAATTAGACTTTTGGATTTTGGACCAATGTCTTAGTGAAGTCCACAGTCCAGGAGAAAAGAGATCCAACAACTCTCGGGTTGTATCCTTGAAAAATCTGACATCGCTCAAATCTGTCAAGGGCTCAGATGTAACATGGGCCTGTAAATGTCACATAAATCAAAGAGAAGACATGAAAACGTCTCCTCCAATGTTTTCTTGAACTTCTAACACCGATGCCGTCGGATCAGGAATATGTCCAAGGGTGTATGTTTCTCTGGCATGTATGGAACTTATCAGGTCTTTTCTAAATTCATTTTGAGTTTACACACGTGTGTTTTCATTGACACTTCACATTAAAATTCAATATGTGCTTGTGTGAGACAGAAAAATAAATCTATAAACTATTGATTGCGAAGTTTTTTCTATGTGTCCACAGTTTGTTGTGGTATGTTTATATAAGATCACAGATCACACTCATGGATGATAAAAACCAAAAGTAAAGTGAACTCCAGGTTCACCTCTGCTTTCCAGCCATAAGCAAAATCTCTTGTTTCTTTCTTGAAGAAAGAATTATTTACAATTAAGAATTACAGTTATTTATGAGATTAACTTGCTCATGTTTAAGGAATATTTTGACAATAAGCTCAGTTGCTTTTTATTTTTATTTTTGCCAAGGGTTGAAAGAGAAAATTACAATTTGTCTGTCATATACAGTATATGAAACTACGGCTAGCAAATAAAAATAAAGAAACCTCACTACTTGTCGGTTGTAGGCTTCCGTTTCTGTGTACATTAAAAAAACAAACCTTTCACTAATTGAGATTTAGGTTCTGGTATAAAGTCTGTTGCCTTTGGACAGAGCTTACGGTTCCCCCCTCTCGTGCTGTGACATGTTTGTGCTAAGCTAAGCGAGCGGTTTGTTGGCTTTAATGTCACATTTAGTGTATAGACACAAGGGCAGCATTGATCTTCTGGTCGAACTCTTTAGAAAGAAAATAAGTATAGTTTTCTGAATGTTGAACGGGATCAGTCAGTGGATCCATACGCTGGCGTTTTCTTAGATTCTCCTTCTCTCTTGAAAGGTCAGCGAGCCTTCGAACCGTCTCGCAGCCCTCAAACTGTTCAGTCGTTTGATTTTCAATCTCTTCATCAACTGGAGACAATTTTGACCGTGAAGACTGTTGACTACATATTTTCCTCACATTTGTGCGTATGTGTTTGTGAGAAAGAAAAATACCCTCTCCCTGCTGCTGAATTATTTATTTTCATACAGCCCTGTTCGGGTTGAAGCATGATATTGGCACTGGGGTGTGTGAAAGCATCAGAACTTACTGTCTTCATTTGTATGCATGCCAGCTTCTGTTTGTGTTCGCATGCATCCGTACATGTACAGTACGCAGAGCGTATGTGTGTATTTTTAGAGCTGGGCGGTGAAGATAAAACACCTTGTTAAAGAACATGCTGAATACTGAATAAAAAATGTTTAAAAAAAACCCAGAACAAACAACAAATAGATTTTAACTGATGACGTTTGCATCACATCAGATTAACTATTTATTCATAATTGGAACAGCTGATGTTGTCTATGAACTGTTTACTTCACATTTAGTGCAACTATGAGCAAGGATTTATTAATTTAACAAAGCCTTTACTTCTGTGTGACATTTCAATAGAATTTTTACGCGCAAGACAATATAAAAAAATGTATTCAAGAATTACAGATATACCGTATAAAAAATAATCCTATCTCAACCTTACTTTTGCTTCACACCAGTCTTCTTTGCACAATATGTTGAATTATTATCAGGTTAGACACTGTATCATTCAGCCATTGTCTGCCTGGATGAGTCAAGACATGCCCCATCCACAGTCTTTTCTCTCTGTTTTCCTTTTCTTTTCCTCTTCTTTGTCTCATTTAATAACAATTCTCATCTGCCTGAACAATAGTTTTTTTGTTGGTGTTTTTTTTTTTTTGCTTTGTGAGGGGTCAGTCTTTGTCCACCCCCCCACACACACATTTCCCCACCGCCACCACTTAATCTCATCAGATTTCTCTCCAATTCGTCTGTCCTTGCTGCAGAAACTGCTCTATTTGCTCTATAAGATTCAAGGTCTCATCCTGATGTTTTGTCTTCATTGTGCTTTTTGAATGGAAGGACAGAGGTTCAGCCATTTGAATATGCACAACAACCTCTTTTCACACGCTTCACGTCTCTCAACAAATGTCCTGAAAGACTTGACCTTAATGCAGTGTGAAGATGAAGAAACGAGGTACAGTCTTTGTGAGTCACACGAGTAATGTATGCACGGTTAGTCTTTTCCCACAGATTCGACCCGTGTGTGTCAGTTTGGGGCAGCTCTACAAAAGCCTTTTGTGTGCTTCCAGTAACCCCAAGCTTTGCTGCTCATCTTATTTAATTGGCTATGCTCTGTTTGTGGTATTGTGGGGAATGGTGTGTGTGCGTGTGTGTGTGTGTGTTTGTATGCGTGTGTGTGTATGTGTGTATGTGTCAGAGCGAAAGTGTTTGGGGGTGAGGAATGACCATTGGATTCGTCATTAGGCCTGTCACCAATCCAGAAAAACCAGCTGGGGCTGCAGAACCACAGGGATCCCTTTCTTGAACCTGAGTTTTTTTCAGGAGGAGAATTCATTTTGAGCATGCACACACATTCATGCACACACACGCTCCTGGCGTTTCTGTTGTGAGAGCGATAATGACAGCAGATTTATACCACTCAAATTGGTCTTCATACCGGGGTTGAGAAAAGCAGGCTCATCATTTAAGGAGGCGACCTGAGAGGAATTTTAGGATAAAGACAAAGCATTCAGAAAAAATAATGATGTCTTTTGTTGGCGGGGTTTGTAAATCTGAGAACGGGTGAGGACTGAACTGTTTAAATTACCTGGTAACATTAAAGCTGCTGTCGGTAGGATTTGCAAAAAGAACTTTTTTTCATATTTGCTGAAACTTTAGCTATATGCTGGTAGTAATACGTGAGACAGATCGTCTGTGACAGACTCTGGGTCACTCTGCACCCTCTACTGCCTTTAATGCCATTCGCCAGAATCCACCGCGCCCGAGCTAAAATGTCCAATCACAGCCAGGGGGTGTCTCTCCGCTCTGTCAGTCATCCAGGGACGAGCGGCGCAGCACTGCAGTCGCGGTGCACAGCCTCACTCGCTCAGTCACGACCAAGCGCACGTCTTCGCAGCAGAAGCGGAGTTAGTTTGAAAACACCACGGCAAAGAAACGCCAAGCATCGAAAAAACTGCCCAGCTCCTTTGCCAGAAACTGCATATACGACGAGCAAAAACGAGCTGAAAAGAAGGAAACAGATCGAGCAGATGTAAACATCGGCGCGGCTCCACAGAAGCAACGACACCGACAGAGTTCACAAACGATGCGTTCTGCTTGACCGGAAATGATCTCTGTTTCATTCATCTTTTATTTCCCATGTTATTGTCGCACTCTGTGACCGTGTGCTACTGTGCTGTTCTAATCAGGCTGCTAGTTGCTAGGCCCACAGTGCTACGGCTAGTTGTTAGCGGTGTTTGTAGCATAATAGCTGAAAATATATTCATAGCTGAAGGAATATTCAACACAACTACTGTATTTTATTCATGCAAAATAAAGCTTGACAATATTACATCATTGTACTTTGATACACTTTTTATGCTTTTCTTTGAGCTCATCACATGGAGATCAGCTGTGTCTTCGGCTCCCAGGTCCTCGGGTGTGGGGCCGCACGCCGACCTCTGCCCCGTCTCCCACGGCCGCTGCCCGGTGCGTCTCGTATCAGCTCCCTCCTCTCCTCGCTCGACTGTTCGTCGAAGCAGCCGTGTTCACTTCCTCATCGGAGTCCAGTGTACCAGTCTCAAAGCTCTAATAATGTTATAAAACATAGATAAAAGCGTCAGTCATCTTGCAAAGCAACACATGATGTATGTGAAGATAAAGCTGTTCATTTACAGGCATACATTTAACACTGCAGTAGCTAATGTGCTAGCTAACGCTAGGTACGTAAACAAGCTAATATAAACTGATTTACGGTCAACTACGTTCAAAAACACTGACAATGTTGTTTTCACAAAAAGTCGCAGGTAATAACGTGAGGCAACGATAATTAAAAAAACGTCTTATAGTCTATCAATGTGGACAGTAGTCCGTGTTAGCTTCAGGTTAGCTTCTTACCGGTGGGAACGACATGTTACGTACCTTGCCTGGCTTCGGTTGCCATGGTGGCGAGCACGGGCACGGAGGGCTGGGAGGAGCTATGGAGGAGGAACCGAAGAGCAGCGGGGAGGGAGGGGGAGGGAGCAGAGAGGGAGGGGGAGGGAGCAAAGAGGAAGGGGGAGGGAGCAGAGAGGGAGGGGGAGGGAGCAAAGAGGAAGGGGGAGGGAGCATGAGTCGTTGGGTTTTGAATTCTGAGACTATGTCCTCACTTCTCTCAATCCTACCGACAGCAGCTTTAACACTGATAGCATCCAGGGTGTTCAACAATATCATACATTCCTTACACTTTGGAAAGGCTACAAATGAAAGGCCGTGAAAATGATTTCGTTGCACATATCCAGCCATATTCATAATATGTAATTCAAGCAAAATCTTGGATCAATATGCTTGATATTCAAAATTTGCCTATAATATCTTTGGCTGAGGTAGAAAATGTTGTAACACTGATAAAAAGTGCAATGGAAAAGAAAATGAGTTAATTTTTAAGCAGAGAAAATGTTTTAAAATGCGAATACATCAGGTAGTCAGGACAACTTATCCACTGCTAGGGGGGTCATGAGATTCAGACCGATGATATGATAATCTGTGAAGCATCATGCCCAGACAAGCTGAGTGAGTTAGCCAATTAGCAGCTGGCAAAGTGCGGTCTAGGGTTAGGGTTAGGGTTAGGGCTTAAACGTCACTCAACAGGTGGAAACATGCACGTGAAGGTTTTTCATTCAAAGTGAACAGACACACTCACACACACACAAGGAACTGACTTCCCCATATGCGGTGCTCAGGAATACCATCACGCGCTGACCTTTCATCTCTTTACCCTGAGGAAGAATCACTGCCAGCAGGACATCCTGAGCTGTGTGTCGTCCAGATCCCGTGGGAGATGGACCCACAGCGGTGGAACGCTACGGAACGACAGAAAGAGTCACTCATTGTTCAGAGATACCTAACTCCTGCTGCATCAGATTAGTGCAAAGTCAAACATGGACAAATATGACTCAAATTAGCCCACAAAGTTCTCCAGTGTGGCCTTTTTTCCTGGTCCTGAGATTTTGATAAACCCTAGAATTATCCAAATGATTTCCAGTATGCATTGTTGTTTCCAAACAGCATTGTCGCAGTTCAATTGCCAGAGCTGAACGTTGGCCTTTGTATATTTCTGATGAGGAAAACTATTGTGGGAAATGTGATCGATTTCGGTCATTGCGGGGAATCTGCAGAGTGAATCTGCAGAAAGTGAAACAATAGGTTCACTTGTGGTACGAGGCACAAAGAGAAAAACAGCGCGATAATTTCTTTGGTCGTGATCGTGTTTCATGATCATGCACATAAACGGTCCCAGGCCAGTCATGCAGCATGTGCACGAGTGTTTCAGTGTGTTCCCCTTTGCTGATATATTTAACAGTTGTCCATTGTCTGTGGTTGCTCTTGCATATCAGTGTGACTTCCTGCTTCCCCTCTTCCTGTCATGAGATCAGTCGGTGATCCGCTTCCTGTCTGTGTGGTGCCAGCGAGTGACAGTTACATTATGCCCACAGGAGCCTGCAGTTCACCGTGGTGGACGGTGTCTCAGGGGTGCGTTATGAAAAAGAAGCAGCGATCGGAGGTAAAGAAAAGTGAAGTAAACTGGAGTTCAAAACTAGATTTGTCATTATCAGAAGATAATTAAGTAAACTGTTTTTATAAACTTTTAAAGGGTTTCTTTTGTCGTGAATTGTTGCTTTCCTATCTTTATTTGTGTGCTTGTCTCACCAAATTTGGTCTCTCTGGGACTTCCTAAACAGATATTTGAAAAAAAAAGTAAAAGAAATCTTTCATTAGTTTAAACTCTGTATTGACCTGCTGTTGGTATGAGAAGAATGCGCACATTAGAGCTGCGCCGGCTTCAAGAAAATTCTCTTTGTCTTTCCTTGTGCCAACTGCTTTGAGGCACAGCACGAGATTTACCGTGAACACTCGCTTTGACAAAGGCATGACATGACACGTACACTTGTACACTGGCACCGAAACCTGAGTGTAGGAAAACACACACACACTCATCAGTATCGCTTTGCCTTCAGACAGTCGAACGTCTAGATAAACAAACACACACACACACACACACACACGCACACAGAAAAATGTGGTGCCCACGGTGCCTCCTTTAGTGAAGCCAAAGAGGCAACACCTGGGAAGGTTTACGTCAAGCAAGTATGACAGACACAGCTGTCTGACTCGGCAACACACACACACACACACACACACACACACGCACACACACTCCAGCATCCGGCCATCTGTCTCCTCATATCAGTGGTTTGATTAATAACTGTAGTGGTTTTGTTAGCTGTCTTTTTCAGTCCTGTGGCACAGTGTGTTTATATGTGATGGAAGCGTTCCTGCCTGTTAACACAGCAACACAGGAAATTCAGTTGACTCACAGTAGTTGCGCAACTCTCAGGCAATGGCAGGGAAATATAGAAACAACCATGCTTTTGATTGCATACAGCAAAAATAATTGATACGACTGAGACACCTTCAGAGTTCAGTGCTCAGAGTTTTAAAAGTTTTGTTATAACCAATTGTAATGCTCTAATGAAAACTAAGGTAAAGTCTCTCCCTTTCTCCTTTAGTCGGACTCATGTCTCTTTTTTTGTACTTTTAATTTGATTTCACTCTCCTCAATAATTTCTATTAAAAAAAAACATCTGTGGTTATACTTATGCCTGTAATACTCATTCAAACCCGAAACCCTTTATCTTTCAGTCTGCTTCCTCTTTCCTTCATCTGCTTATTACAAGACTTATACCCCCGTTGTGCGAGATGAATTTGAAATGAGTACCTATAATAAATCATTTATGTCCTCCATATGTACGGCTGCTCTCTCCCTTATATCGCTCCCAAGGCTCAGAGGAACCTGGCAAGGAAAGCTTTTACCCGTTAAGGACGTTAGAATGAAGAAAGGTGAGGCAGAACTGCACACTGAGAGGCAGAGAAAGGGAAAGCTGATTGAATCAGAGATATAAGGGAGGGAGAGCGTAGAGGTAATGGGACGAATATGTGAGTGAAAACTGAGATGTGTTGTGGAGACCCAGACGGTCTTAATAACCATCTTTTGACAAATGGATTATGAACACTGCCAGGAGAAGTCTGAGTAGGATTTTTCCGACACAATGAAGTGGTGTTTATGGATTTAAATTGCAATCATAAGCATACCAAGCTAACTACCTATGATTGTGACTTCTAAAGTCAAAGAGCACATTGTTGACTAAATACATTGTTTCTGGGGTTACGGGTTATGTTAAAATAAAAAAATAAAAAACGTCCTGTTCATCTGGCACATTCCAGTGTGTGGAATCCGTTTGTGGACGGATTTCTCGCATATTACCGACCCCCATGTCAGACTAGAGTATGATGGAATAGTATACAGTACAAAAAAGAAGTTAACTGATGGAGTGAGACTCAGATACATATCATGTCTTCACACACACACACTATCTAGGGGTGACCTCTACAAAGGGCAGGGCATTCGTTGCAGTCACAAGCAGATAAAGGTCTAGCAGTGATTAAACCTAATCAGGGTTGCTAGGCAACAGCAGCCAGACTCAGGATTTTTTCTTTTTTGCAATGTTTCATGCCGCTGGCAACCAAGGCCACTGCGGCCGTTGGGATCTTTTCAATGAACCTCACTTCCTGGTATTCATCAAGCTTCCTTCCTGTGAAGCCAATTAGAAACGGTGGTCTGAGTCATAAGAGTATCGGTTTCTGGGCAGTTTTGTCAGCTCAGCTATCATATACGTGAGAGCCTTGACCTTCTGCAGGTTTCTCTCTATTGTTTGAATGTCGAGATACGCTGAGTGGACTGAAGTGGTGGCAACATGAGGACAAACAGTGCTATTTTGATAGTTGTGGAGCGGCAATATATCTTGATGTATTTGACTTTAAGTAAGTATTTCCATATGGCAATAACACAATGACACAACTGGACACAACATCCCACCAGCTTGCCTGGTATTTCACAGACATTCACATGGAAACCCTCCAACAATCACAGGGCTGTCATACAGTATGTTTCCCCACAAGCATGTTCAGGTCTTTATATGGTTATAGTACTAAAACAGCAGGAAAATCTTCAGAAGATTCACGGTGAGCGAGTGGGTGCTTAGGTGCCACCCCTCGCGTGAATGTTCCGAAAATGTTTCTGCTTTTGTGAATGTGTCGGACTCAGGCGATCCCCTGCTGTGGTCTTCATATGTGAACGGTCGTCAAACTTTCCGGAAAATGTCCTGACCTATTTTTCCGAACATTTTCCAATGACACCCAATCCGACACGTGACTTCACTGCAGCTGAGGCCCGCCTGTGAAAGCACATTCTCTTTGATTGATTGAAAGTCGCAGCATTCTGTATCATGGCTGACATCTCAGTTTTACATATAGGCTAGGAGCCACACCCACAATTTTTACTCTCGGATCAGGACCGGTCCCCGATTCTGACAAATGAGCAACGAATACAGTCTAAACTAAAAAAATGGGAGTTGCCGAAACGAGCTCAAGGCCTAGACCAATAACATAAGCTGCTTGTTTGAACAAGCGCGTTTGAGTAAAAATTATTACCCAGTAATTACCTTTTGATGGTGCTGAGAAAACCACATTGGCTTTGACTTATAGTTGTGTACACGCTTAGTTATTTGGAGCCTTTCTGCCACGTATTTCTCCATCTCAGTAATGTGATCCCCGTCAGTATGAATGTTATATAGAGCATGGAGCCTGGAGAACGTAACTGCTCCCTGGGGAAACTCTAGAATAGATGGTTGATGGGTGTTAGAGCTGATTCAGCACTCTGCACTGTCGTGACCCCTACTCCCAACACCCCCCCATGCCTTTTTTTGTCTCATCATCTCATCTCTTTTCCCTCAACCCTTTTTAATGGTATAGCCTCTATCAGGTCTATCTTTCTGGGAATGTGAACGAAGAGACGGATTCAGAGGTGGTGTTTGAGGCCGGGAGGGGGGCTGGTTGTGGCCAGGACAGAAAGACAGAAAGACAGGCAGACACTGGACATCGTTGAGTGAGGACACTGCAATTAATAAAAATATGTTCTGAATCAAAAGAAGCATAAAGGATTGAGTGTTCTCCCTGAATCTAATTGTCATAACATTGTCAACACCTTCCGAAGAAAAACAAACTGTGTTGATATGTTATGTGCATTTTTCTGCAAGTGCCCAAGTCAAAAGAGCCTCAGCTCCGAGTCTGCACTTCCTGTGAACTTCACAGACACGCGGGCAAACAGGTACCTCACAGTATCAGTGTCTGTCATTTTTTCCCAGCACAAAGGCTCTTTCCTGTTTTACAGCAATTTTGTTTTGAATGCTTACACACAGGCTGCAGTAGAGATTTAGCAAGATATGTGTTTACAGCGGGCAAAGTATATATGTGTGTGTGTACTGAACAAAAGCAACAGAAGAAATGAAATGTTGAATGATTAACTGCCACATTAACAGCATGTTCGCAATATCTTTTAACAATATAAAACATTAGTGACATTTTTATATCCCATAAAAAGGCCAAAACCAATGTCAGTCCCTCTCTCAATACCTCCATTCTCTGTATGCAGCATATTTGCCCATTACTCATTAATTCTCATAATTACGTATCTTTATTCTTTTTAAAAAGGTGATATATTTATTTTTAATCAAATATAACTTAAATATATGTAAAATACATTTGTTGGGGAATATTTTCAGCTGTGGATTAATACACATAAAGTCATACATTTTTATGTATTTGAGATCACATTACACAGGAAATACTACAATAGTTGTCTTTTCACAGGATTTGCTGACAATGAGAGAATGATAGAATATTGGTGACTTAATTTCTTTAAGCACTGTATATCACAGCATATTCTTGGACATGACACAATACGTATGTGCATGTGCATTGCAGAACAGTTGTTCTCTATATCTCTTCCAGTGTGCAGAGGGAGATACGTGGTCCTTGCTTCTGATCTAAGAATACATGGCCAACATAAAGTTGGCATTTATAGGTTTTGGAGTCAACTGTCGTAGATTACACAAACAAAATGTAGCTGTCGCTGTACTGATTATTTATACCTTTAACAAGACAATAGCACTTATTCATGATAGATAGCAGTTGGTGTCCACTGGTGTAAAGAAATGTATTATGAGCTTTGTGGAGTGGCTACCAGTGCATTCCAAATAGCAATGTCTTTACACAGTTAAGAGGCTCTTCGCGGCAAGGTTTTAGGTTTGCAACTCAGTTTTTCACTTTCACAGCTAAGGGGCCAATTTGTTGTGACATTGCATGTATGGACGTATGTATGCACGCTCATGAACATGCCAGACACCTGCAGGGTGTAAATCACAAGAGATGTCTTACTGGGCACAGATCTGCCCCGCCCTGCCAGCTGGGGGTGAGGAACAGAAAGAGGGAGGTTCTTCTCTCCTTCTTCTTCTTTGTGCCCTCTGATGTCAGAGTCTGGTTTCACCAAAACGCTGCTGATATATGTTGACAATGGGAGCTTTGCACTGGTGTGTGAACTGTGTGAACTGTGTGTGTGTGTGTGTGTGTGTGTGTGGATCTAGGCATAAATAGATAGTAAACTGTCGTCTTTCATCAGTCCTCTTTTCTGGCATGAGGAACCTCGCTGATAAGATCTGTTTTGGAGCCACACTGTGTTTTTCTTTTCTGTGTTTAACTGCATCAGTAATGACACACACACACACACACACCTTTTTTAACTCAATGTTGCAGACCTTTTTCAAAGCTGTATGTAGCATCTGTATTAAGATGCAGTGTGCTGATCTGAGAAACAACATTGGAAAAAACAACAGTAATCCTGCAGTATTAACATTCCCCCCCTTATCCAAATGCACTCGTGTACTTGGTTGCACCCACATTCCGTTTTTTCTAAACACTCCAATCTGTGAGAAAGCCTGAATGTGTATCCTCGCCGGGTCTTCTCCAACATGTCAGGACATGACTCGGAGGAATGTGTGCTATGTATCGTGGCGGACAGACAAGGCATTTTCGGCCGTTCATACACCAACTATCAACACAGAGTCCAAGAGGTTATTGCCCAAAGCCCGTCCAGCACCACCACCACGCTCCTCCCCAGACACAAGCACTGCACTCAGCGTGGGAAAAAAAAAACCCCACACTGGAATGTCTTTAAGAGACTAGAGCAGCTCAGATAAACAAGCTTCCTCCTCTACAGGTATGTGCCGGGGGAAGATAATGTGGGAAACTTGCGAGTGGCCTTTTGTGTGCGCATCGAGCTTTCCAAAAGTGTGGGCTTCTGTGTTTTTGAGTCATTCCTCATCAGTGAGCAGTGAGTACACACAGTGAGAGGCGGTAATCAGCACCAATTATCCTTGAACGCGAGAGCGAGCCATGAGGAGCATTCCTCCCCAGCACGACAACCACTCAAGTCAGCCCCGATTAATCTAAATGTCCGTCTGAAGCAGCACAGGAAATTAGCGGGACTTGAAATTCAAAAGGAGGGAATTAAGTTAGCTTTTAAAAGGCATAACTTGAAAGGATGTTGGCAGCATGGTGGTGATGTTTAAATCCCCCCTGCATAAAATAGAACAAGTTGTATTGGAGTAGTATTGCAATCATAAACATGTTTATGCCACCGAGGATTAAGCAGACGCAATTAAGTGTCCTTGACAGCAAGCTCTGCAATGCTTCTGTTAGAACTTGGCCTTGATTTTAACACAGAGAGCACGTACAGTATCTTTTCAGCATGTGCCAGACAGTGCCAGTTTTCCCACCGTGTACTGTTACACACAACGACACACAAAACACTACACCCCCCCCCCCCCCAGTTAAAAGCAAACAGAAAGCAAGCGGAGCCTTTGGCAGTCTCTCAGTGGGCTTAGCTGTTTAATTTGGCCTGTCTCACCTTGTTAATGGGGATTTTAGAGCGATAGTGGAGAGATTGATCTCTGGTCTAAGGGTCCAATCAGAACGAGAGAGCGAGAAGAGAGTGAAATATAGAACAACCAGTCTTGTGTTCATCATGAGAGTCGGTCTCTTTGTCCTAATGTTAACTTGTGCAGATGCTTCACAGTAGAAACCCTCCACTTGTGAATGCGTTTGATTAGATTATCTATATTTACCTCCTCCAAGGAAATTATGTTTTCACCCATGTCTGTCTGTCAGCAGGATTATTCACAAAGTACTGAAATGCTTTGCACCAAACTTGGTGGAGGTCAGGGTCATGGGTCGTAGAAGAAACCATAAAATGTTGGCGCAGATTCACTTTCTCCACCGTTGTGTTCTCACATGGGCTCACCCTGACATTTTCCGGAAACTTTACTAGGGAGCTGGCGGGAAAAGCTCTGGAAAATGTCCAAAGCAACATTTACGGACATTAGCGTTCTCACATACAGTCCCTACGGATTTTAGTGCATGTCTGAAAGCGACTTTGCTGTAAAAACTCTGAATTACAGCAGTTTAACATTAACAGCATCCTCCAAACCATTTTATTTCATGGAGCTTCTCAAATTTGTTGGTTCCTCATCTCCAGAATGTAGAAAATGCTCTGAATAAGTATTAAATTTAATCATTAGGAATTTGAATAATTTAGGATAACTCCAGGGGCTCTGTTATGGGAACAACATAAGCAACATCCCCAGGGTGCAATGTTGTGGGCCATCTAATCCTACTGATGTTCAACAAGTTAAAGGTCACAGTGGTCAATACTGGTTTGACCTCCCTATTAAGTTTTATGTCCACTCTTACACGTGTTACCATGTCTATATTTTTGTTACCATGTGATCCGAAAGAGTAGAGGTGCACACAGACACGCACACCCGAGGGTATAAATCATGTCCTATTTTGGTGATGCCACATTTTTTTTCTCTCCTCCGTTCCACTTCTTTTTCCACTTAACTCTCCCTGACTAACATAAACAGCCATAGTATCTATTACAGATATTGCCAAAGCCATGTCTCCAACCAGCCTGGTGGCGTGGTTTCACCAGAAAGAGACAACACCCAGATTTGATCTTTCTGAAATGACACGGTTTAGCTTGGTAGCAAAGAGAAAAAACACATGTGTTTATGGGAGAGAGGAAGTTGTTA
The DNA here is from genome assembly GCF_022379125.1 of Scophthalmus maximus. Classification (NCBI taxonomy): domain Eukaryota; kingdom Metazoa; phylum Chordata; class Actinopteri; order Pleuronectiformes; family Scophthalmidae; genus Scophthalmus; species Scophthalmus maximus. The sequence goes on from NC_061534.1 coordinate 11,209,369, forward strand.
ACATTTGCGAAGAGGGTGTAGTTCACCCTCCACCCTTTTCTCTCTGTGTCTGCTAGTACGATGTATGTTTTCATTTGTATTAATAGCTGGACAGAAAATATGATCAAGCCTTTGTGTATTCCTTATAGCGTATATACCTTGGTGTGGTGCAAAGGTGTAATTAACACTCCTCATTTCCTGGTTTTCCGTGGAAAAAAAATGTTGAGAAAATCTGTGATCCTCCAAAAAAATGTCTGCTAGTAACATCTGTATCTACAACTATCTCCATGCATCTTTATGAGGCAGAATTTTTCAGTTATATGTTTTTACAGACCTGCATCATTCTATACTCAACTTTCTTCCTCAACGTCGACCTCATCTGTGTAATCAAAGAGAGGACACATGGGCAGAGTCTCTGGTGTTTAGGCTAAGCCATCATTTGATACGTACGTAATCAGAGACTGAAATAATCTGTTTTATAACATGACTACCAATTTACCACAGTGTGACGCCAGCGACACGACTCTGCATCGCTGTGTGGTCAGACTGACGCGTGCACACACACACATGCTTGGCCGAGGATGCCATAGATAGAATACAGGACACTGTAATGTAATGTGTCTAAGTTGTGCGTGTGTGTGTGTGTGTGTGTGTGTGTGTGGGGGGGGAGCTGAGAGCCCTTCGGAGAGGTCTGGATTGTGAGAGGTTTTTCCAGCCAGACCCAGAGGCAGCCAATGTCCCACATACATATCTACTGTAGATCCTGAGGCAGAAAACAACACGCTGACTCACTGACTGACCTTCCAGGAACATTCAATGTGCTGCAGACCGAACTGTCCCATGTGTCACAGTCCTGACTTGTTTGATTCAAATCAGCCACAAAAAAAGCCACCATGGCACCACGTTGAGCTGGTAGCAAAGCAATAGGGATTTTAACACATTCATGGAAAATAAAAACTAAAATTGTCGACACTGATATATAATCACCGTAAGTTTTTAAAGTAGAAATGTTAGCAAACTTTCCACATGTAGCAGACATGGAGCAACATTAGATCAGCATTGATTTGGAGCAATGCTGTATCCTTTTAAGTCCAATATGTTCTTTCTGCTCCGGTTTTGGTCTCCACCAACTCCTGATGAAACTCCTGATCAGAAAATATCTTTGAAACCACCAAAATGCTCCACTGTGTTTGCCAACCAATCATTAGCTTTGTGTAACTCTGGTAAAATAAATGATCATCCGAGTTCATTGCTGTCCCACCAAGGTCGACACTCCAATCTGTCATCTGTCAATCAAAACACCTGAGCCACACCTGAGCCAATCACCTTTCCCAACCTTGCATCTGCCTCACTTCCTGTGGAAAGAGGAAACACTATACAAATCACTCACATGTTGTCTAGACAGCCCCAGGAACTGAAGGATCTCACCTTGCAGTTTGAAACCCTCTCAACTCTTTTCACTTGCAACCAACTTTGGAGATTGAATTTGGAAACCTCTGATATAAGCATCTGGATATTGGTGAGTGGGAACGTCACTTGACCTTGTGGATGCATTTTAGCACCACTGCTAATTTACCAATGTTAACAAAGGTAATGCTAACAATCCATGCCATACCTCCACCATTGTTCAACAGTTTCACATTCACATCACTACTGGAATTGCTGCGGTGCTGTGGATGAAGAGTCTTTTGGATGAACACTGGTGAGCCGTGATGATGATCATTAAGATGTGAAACTTTGTATTGCATGTACGCCGAGGAAAGCATATCAATGGAAATGTTGTTTTTGATTTATTGAATTGATTGTGAATATTGACTGATTGATGGTTAATAGCTGATGAGTGATGAGCAAGAATTTAAAGTGCACTGTAAAAGAATAAAGTGGCCAACTACTAGTAGCAACTTGCTTTTGTAAATTTCTCCTTGATTAACTAAAAGTGTTTTTGTAATTTTTTCAATACAATACCGGTAACCACAGTTCTGTAGTTAAACCTAAACTAGCCCTACTCTCTCTATATTATTATTATTGAACTGTGGGTTTTAAAAGGTTTGCTGCGTCTGAAAACATTGAAATGAAATGCCAGGGAACTAAAATACTACAGCTAGTAGGTTGATAGAAGCTAAAACACGAGAGCTGACGGGAACTGCCGAGTAGGGTGTTAATTTGTCCCTGAAAGTGAGCCCTTTCACATCGCACAGTCATTTGATCCATTGTTAACAAGCTATTGATTAGTGCAGCTTTAATGAGAAGCACTAAAACAAACACATCTGGTTCCCATCAGTGCCCTAAACCATAAGACCACGGCTTGTTGCTGGGTGTAAAATACAGCAAAGTCTTAAAGAACTGATCTCCCCTGAACAAATGAAAAGAATGAAGTTGATTGATAGGGGCAATTAATGCTTTTTCTAATTTACATATTATATATATATATATATATACACAAGATTTGTGGGTGATGTTGTGATACATAATTTTCTACTGAATATTAATGTTGATCATACAGTGAATTTCAAAAACATACGAGGTACGTGGGCCGTTCACATATACCATCTACAACACACACTTTACAGTCTGTTTTTTTTTTTGTCCCTGCACACATATACATAATGCATATTCAGGCCTTCTGTTCATGCCGTCGGCCCACAGTAACTGTTCTAGATAAGCCTGTGGAGAGGCAGCCGCTATCTGATTACTTTGCTCATCAGAATGACTGTGAAGAGATTTCTGAAATATGAGTGAACAATGCAGAGATTAATTTGAAAATTCCGAAAGTAAACAACACACTTTGTATATATTTGTCTTCGAAGATGCACTTGTGTGACAGTGCTACTGTAACTCCAAATTAGATTCTGTTTGTGTATGTGATCAAGGTTTAATTAATCTCTTTAGATATAGAAAAGAATGTGCTCTCCTTCTGTGATAGAGCACATTTTTAACATTTGTTTTAAGAGGAAACAGACAACTGCTGTGCCCCTAGTGGTTCCAGGTGGTCTCATTGTTTAGTTAGAAGCCAGTACTTTTCGTCAGAGCTCCCGAGGAAGTTGATAATGGAGGAGAAGTATGGCAGAAGTTTGTACACTAAAGCGCCTACTTCGTTTCTGGCTCCTATTGTGAACGAGCGGCAGCTTTGGCATCATGGCTCACTTGAGATTACTTGACGGAAACTGATCCTAATCCCCCTTTGACCTTCTCAGTCATTTTGAAGGCCTACCTTCTATTTTCATATAAGGATGGTAATAAGGATATCGACAAGTGAGTCTTTGTGTACCCAACTTCCTTGTGTCTGCCAAGGAAGCCCAAACATCAACATCATGGGAATGAGATGAACCTCAGGAGTTTCAAATGGATTGGGCTCATTATGCTGTGTTGTTGCTGATGTTTTGCGTTTGTTGCTGTTACCATTGTTCTTCCTCTTGCAAGTTGATCCCAACGCAAATTGCTTGTGTTTGTGTAAGTTTGGTGGAAACAAAGACAACGGGCAGGTAAAGGGCCAACATGATCGCTCCGCTCATGTTCCTCCAACCGCTGTAACCATACACGAGGTGTTTCATGTCACTGTCGCTTGACGTATTTAGCCAACCACAGCCATGCTACTGGTTGTCCCAAAGAATTTTGTGGTTAAGTTTCTGTTTTAAGCAGGGTTGCTGGGGCTTAATGTGTGAAGGTGTCGGGTCACCCTGCCCCAGTCACCATGTCTTTGGTATATGTTGATGTTAACAAATCTCTTCACCTCGCCCTGCATGGCTTTTCAGAGCAGACAGGCGGGCTCTACAGCAACTGTGGAGACATGAAAGATCTTTATCAGGAGCATACAGTGTGTAAAGATTATGGAGAGCCAAAGCGAACCTCCAGGTCCTGGTCGTGAAGTAAAAAGAAAACTCATTCAAAATCCCGTTGAGTTTTGTAACTATGCTAATATCTAAAAATACAGCCTTGGATCTCAACTGGTGGTACAGTATGCCCTGTGGCTCCCTGAATGTGTTCATATAAGGACGGCAGTCTCTTTTTTTTGTAGGGGTCATTAAAGAACAATATTTCCCATGAGCATTGTGCCATCATGGGCTAAACATCACCGCTCAACAGAAGATTTGCACCCATTAGCAAGTCCTTTTGGTTTTGTCTCGTTCTGTAAGAACATAAGGACAGAGAGGACTGAAGCACAGATTATAAATAAAACCTGTTGTGAGTTTCTCAGGGACAAAACCAACCACCCACGATTTTCATGGGAGCTGTAGCTTTTCCCCTGTGTTCAAAGTGTAGGAATTGTTTAACTGTGTTAAAATACTGGATATTTTGGTGGATGTAAGAAAGTGTGGATGTCAGACGTGTCAGAAAAAATAACTTTTGTCCAGAGCTGCAAAGTACTGTAACTCTCATCAACAATATATGGACAATACAAAGACTTGGCTTTTGTCTTCCTTTGGTAGACGTTTGAGATCTTTTTTGATGCACATTGAGCTTTTTATTCTTGGGACCATATATATTATCTGAGAGCAAAGGTATTGTCTGATTGTGCTTTCATTATGCAACTCATTATGAAACTGTTCGACCCTGCCAATGAAATTCTGCTTGATTTGGATCTTGGCTGTGTTGATGTCAAGAATCCTGTTCATTCACGTTAATATTACTGGGAAAGTAACTTACTGAAGTGTACCGAGAGTCTCTCACCGGGATCGTCTCATTGGTTCAGTTTGATTAGTGGGCCCGTGTGCTGCATTTCACTCATCATACCAGAGAATCGACTCTGTTGCTACACATGTACACGACGATACATGCTGAGCAGGTCCGTTGTTTACAGCGTAGAGCTTCGCATGCCCCATCACCTGTTGTGAAAATTTCTTGTGCATCGTGTCAGTTGTCTAGTTTCGTGCATCGCGGAGACTTTTATATGACGTTTTTCACATGAACATCTGAGCAACTGTGAATCAGAGCAGCTGGATTGCACATTCACGATTACTCATTCTGTCTTTGTGTTTCTGCATTTTTCCCCATGTTTTCTCGTTGCGTTACGATCCATCTTTTGTCTATCATACCCTATTCAATCCAACAGAGAGTTAGATTCCCCTGAACTGATATGCAAAAATTTTACATTCCTTTAAAGTTTCCATAATAAATATTTTTCCCGTTAACAATGGAACAAGCGACCACGGGTTATAGTATTGGGGTCACTTGCAAGTAACTATCACCCAACTCAGTTCCTTTTTTCTTTTGAGGTACATTTCTTGTAGTTCATTGTTTTAGTTTGCCAGACTTGCAAACATTTTTATTTCACATCTTTGATAAGTGTTGTTTCCAGATGCAGGAGGCAGCTGTTTTCAACAACAACAACAACAACAACAAAAGCTCTCAAATCTGGCACCAAATAGTAGACGGACAGTACCAAGCAAATAAAGATCTAGATGAGTACAGAGCTAAGTAAATATCAGATATAACTTTCATCACTACTTCAAATGAATTCTTCTTCTGTTCTTTGTTCGCTAATTGTACAAAGACACTTTTGGTGATTTGCTCACACACTTGCTGTAATAACTTAATAAAGTGATAGTATGTCAATAAAAAGTGCTGCCCACGAATTGCCCACAAAAATCAGTGAACTGAAGTTTAATATGTGATAGTAAAAAGCTAAAAAAGTATCTAGAGTCTATAAACAGTAAGGGGAGTGAAGTGAAAAATGCCAAATCTGACTGACTAGTTTAAATGAGGTTAAATCTATAAAGAGCTTGAGAACATTAAGATGAAACCACTCCTGTTGCCTCCTATTCAAAGTCACTTCGGTGGGCTGACAACTTTACTAAAAAACAATGGGCAGGAGGCCTGGAAAGACTTACAAAGCACAGTGATGTCACTGATGGTGAACCCAGACAAACAACCAAGCTCACATTCAACGGGTCAGTTAATGAAATTCACGGTCCTCTCTGTTTTTGAACTGTAGGAGGAACCATGAGCACTCCGAGGAAACGCAGGCGGCTGAAACATGCCAGCAAGTAAACACCAGACTAAACAAAACAACAAACAACTTTTATCCTGGAAAAAAAAGGGAGAGAATCGTGCAGAATTTAATAAGTAGCAAGCTAACCAGGCATTAGACGGATCCAGCAGAGAGAGAGGGGCCGTCCCTGTGGTGTGGGATTTAATCCTGCGCCACTGGGAGAATACTGCTGAGACGTGTGTGTGTGTGTGTGTGTGTGTGTGTGTGTGTGTGTGTGTGTGTGTGTGTGTGTGTGTGTGTGTGTGTGTGTGTGTGTGTGTGTGTGTGTGTGTGTGTGTGTGTGTGTGTGTGTGTGTGTGTGTGTGTGTGTGTGTGTGTGTGTGTGTGAAGCACTGACAAGCGCTGAGCCTTGAACCTGAAAGACCCACCGTCCTATAATATATTTATGGGAAGTATCTGAGTCACATCTTGAATGCAGGCCCTGGCAATAATGTACAGCCTCCAATGACGACAAGGTTTCAACAAGCTGATACACATCCGACTGCTCCACCAGCGACCAACACAAACACGGGTGGAGTTTCACCATGAATGTTGGTTTTAAATACACGTCAGCTACATCATCGGGTACTCTGTGTCCTCAAGCTGTGTATCAGTCCGTGCGTGCAGTGTCATCACAGCTTTGACATCACATCACCTCGGACGGGAGTTTTCACCACAGCTGTCACGAGGATTGTGTACAGAGCAATGTCACAAAAAGGCAATCATCAGGATTCTTCACTGATCCACAAGTTTGATCACTAATCTTTGTAAACTATGGACTATTTTTCATTTTAAGAATCTCCTGGACTTAATCTTAAAATCACTTGAGATGTTTCCTTTCATAAGAGAATATGAATATATAACTGATCAGTAGACTGATGGTGCTGATGGGTGGTTATGTTCCAGCTGGATCACAGAGAGCAGGTGTCATTAGGAGAAACATAATGGAAAGTCAACTGCTGCTCTCTAGTGGCGATTCCTTCAAATTACATCTTTCCATCTTTCCGTTTTGCAATATATTCTTCACAAAGGCAGATTAAGTGGTATTGATTTAATATCTAAAGTTGTCCAGCTGTATCAGTCGAAACAGAAGGCATAGTGAAAAGGTTTGTTCCATAAATTGATATCTCAGTTTTACGTTTCTGTTGTTAGGGTTAGGGCCAATAAATCCCATGACAGAATAATTGTCACTAGATTTGCAATTCCGTTGCACTTACCCTCATTTTATTTTAAATGTGAAATTGTTAGACTAGAGATGAATGATATTAATATGAAGCCACCACCAGGTGTCATGCTCATGTCAGCCAGAGAGCATTAGCTCAGTGCTGTGCAGTACTATAATAGCACTGTAAATCCATAACCTGCACCGAAATCAAGAAGATTACAGATACAGCTTGCATTTTGCAATGTACACTGAGATGTATAATCACCCACTATTTGACCTTCCATATATATCATCTGCCCAAAGTCCTATTGCAGATTAAGGTAGTGATCCATTTCTAGTTTGCACCATCCATTAAAATAGATTCATTCATATATGCATTGATTAGCTAATTTGCACATGTAAACACTGCTTAGTATTTGTGGCCCAAACCTAGTTTTAGAAAGTCTGTCCTGTCAACCAGCCACCAGCCATGAGACGTCTGTTAGTATTTCATGACACACATGACTTGAACATGATTTTTAAAGTCACGGTGAAATCCATGATGTTGCAGTGAATCTGACATCCAGATAATCACTCGCATGATTTAAAAAAGCGTCAAGCAGCAGCCCCGACCTCCACTGCACATTTGGACTTTGTTATTGCAAAAGATTGAATCGCGGGCTGGTTGAGCCGATGGACTGGGGCTTGTGCTGTGGCAACAGGGTCACTCTGCGTCAGAAATGCTGTGATGTCAACACATTTTTTGTGTGTGTGCTGCCACACAAATTCAGAATGAGTCAGAATAGTGTTAGGGTTGTCACATAAAATGAACTAAGTACTGTAAATAAAAAGATGCATTTTGTGTTTCATGATAACCTAGACTTTTTGGTTGTTGTTTCTGCATTCCCTCATGTTTGTATAAATAAGTGTTTTCATACTTTTAGGAGATAAAGTAGCCTAAACAAATGCTGTATAACTAGACGGTGGCCATTTTGAGCCATGATTGTATAAGATATGGCTTATAGAACTTTATCAAGAACTCCTATTCACTATACACACTAATCAGCCAATCGCATGGTAGAAAGGTTTCGGCTTTCATAGGGATTAATGTTTTGTTGTTGTTGTTGTTGTTTTTCTTGTAAAAGTGAATTTGAAACAACAGAGCATGTGTTTGTTTCATGGTCCCATACCCAGTTGAACTGGAAACAATTCACACAATGGTTAAATAACAACACAGAAATCAATTCCTCTTTTAGATCATAAAATTATAATATCTGGTGTTATAAAAGAGGATAAACGGCTCCAAACGTCAATGTTTTGCTTATGTTTGCCAAATTCTTTATTCACGAGGCTAAATATAACCCATTGATTTGCATATGCTCCTATAATTAAATCCCACTTTGAACTCAGTCTTTGAAATTAATGAAATACAAATGTGCCAAATATCTCTACTATTAAGAACAATCTTACTTTGTCTGCTATTTTCTCCTTTGATCTCACTGTAATTACTTTAACTTAATTTATGTTTTTGATATATATTTATTCTCTGTATGTTCTCTCATGTATAATGATCATAGACTGATGATGTGTAGTGTAATACACTGCAGACATTATGCAATTGTTTTTTTTTAATGATTGCCTCGCGGTTTGTACAGTCTCAACAATAAATAAAGAGACAGAAAATGTTTTTAAAAATACAAAAATAAAAAAACCATGTGTCTTTTACAAACTCTGCAGCGTCGAAGCCACACGCTGCCGCACGATTGGCTCGCCGCGCTCTCCTTCCTCCAATCACAGGACGGCTCTGGCTCCGCCCACCACATCACTGGCATGGCGGAAGACGGAGCAGGAATTCCGCGTATGCGCTGCTGACAGGGTCGTTGACGGGGCAACACCACCACCACCGACGATGATGACGACGACCAACCTCTGGCGGCTCACATCTGCTGCCCGGCGGTGAGAGGCGACCCCCGCAGTTACTGACTGACTAACTAACCCGGCTGCGGTGCATCGCACCCCGGCCACACAGCTGCTGTCATCGGCTCGTGTCACACTTGGCAGACGGTGGATGAAGCCAGTGTTTCACCCTGATGCTCATGAGTTGGACCGGTGCCTCCTAACTGGACTGGAACTCCTCTCCGGGATTGAGCGGTCCAGTGTTGCTGAAGGGGGCGATGATGGATGTGCTCGGGGCGCTGCGTTTGGACGAGCTGTCCCACGGGCTGGCGAACTTGCCCATGTTTCCATACTTTGACATGGCGCATTACGTCGTGTCGGTCATGGCTCTGAGGGAGCAGCCAGGTAAGAGCCGGCTGACAGGCACCAAGTGCAGAGTTTGTTAGTGTCACAAAGTGAGGCCATAGGTCTGCGTTTTGACTTTGCAGCAGTTTTTGAACAGTTGATGAAACGTCAGGCTTCCCCTGTTATGTCGACTTGTACGCACCTGAACGCCACACGCAGCCACAAGGTTGCGTTCAGAGACCGAGTGGAAACATCTGATCTGTCCTGTTTCAATTTATTTCATTAAAATGAACCTCGTTGTTATTGTAAGGTGCTAAATGTTCTGTGATTCCAGAAGTCAGACGATTTCCTCTCTTTTTTTTTTGTCAATAGTTTGTTAAATGCATATTTCTTGCTTTAGGACAATTGGCGGAACAAAACAAGGCATTTAAAGATGATCATATTTGCTTCTGCAAAAGTTGACACCTTTGTTCCTCTTTATTTCACTTTGATGAAGGAAAAATCTCAAAATGAGTTGAAATTGAAAGTTGTTGCCTTAATTGAATACTAGTACAATAAATTGTGTATAATGGGACGTCCTGGAGACTGCTTTGATGTATCAATTTGATTAGTAATATACATGTGAAGTTTTTTGTTGTTGACTACCTTGTTTTTTCCGGGTGTTGAATCTCATCATACCTTGTACATTATTCATTGATATGCATAGTAAATTCCTGCATACCACCTAATCAAATACCTCTTTTATAATTCCTAGCTGTAAACATAAACACAAAAAAAAATTACTCAAGTTTTGTTTTATACATGTGAAGAGTTTTGTCCAGTGGTGGCAGTATATTCACATACTTTACTTGAGTAAAAGTAATATTACTACGCTGTACAAAATATAATAATAGACTAAACAGCATTTTCTCTTGTAGTTGGTCAAGATGGATCTGATTCTGTCGGTCCGTTTATTCAAAAAGAAACTTATCATAACTTATAAACTCATATGTTTGGCTAAACTGGTGCCTCGCAACTTGTGCAGCAGTGAATGTACTAAATTGTTATTTAATGCTTAACAGTTACTTGCATGATTGATCACAATCATATTTACAGTGGTAAAACCAACAGTCACCTCCGATATGAAGCTTTTAGTCTTCGACAGGAGGAGGGATCTCGACTGGTCTGTTATCACTCAGAGTGTAGCTCATGTTTGTCGGCTTTGTTTGACTGACAAAGACAAACTAACACTACGCACACTAATAGTGGAAAAACTTGATAACACACACACACACACACACACACACATATGAGCTCAGATCAAAGGCAGGCACGGAGCCAACCACTGTATGTTATGTCACTGAAATAGTGGCAGCAGGGACAGGTGGACTTTAAATATGCCACGGGTTGACCTTACACACACACACACCCACACACCCACCGTCCATTGTAGTCCCGCTGCTGTAAAGCTACGGTCTATTTTTGAACTTGCCTTGGAAAGCATCTGAGCTGCTGTGACCTTTTAACCCTCTGTCCTCTACTCCCATCTATCTGTCTATATCCAGCTGAAAGACAGATGCACAGTGTGTCAAAATATGTACAAACAATATGCCAGAGGTCAACGAACACAGCACGGGATTCTCATATTTTCCCTGTGTTTATGTGTGTGTGTGGTGACATACCATGTCGCCAAGAGAAAAGCAAAAGAAAGGTTTAAATCTCGTTTGAAAAGAAGTTCAATAAAACTGGAATTAAAAGTCATGACCCACAACTCTCACGGAGCCAGCTCCAGTTCTTCTTTTCCCTAAAAAGGAAAGAGGAATGGCATAAACAATTCACCCTCCCCTTGCTTTTCTCTATCCTGTGTTGAATCTCTCTTAACCTGCTCTATACACTGCATCCACTGAAGTGTGTTCAGTCCTGGAGCTGCTCAACCTCAGCGCTACTCTGAAAAATGTCGTTTCCAAAGAGAAAAAATCTCTTTCGCAAAGTTTCAAATCGGAAAAACTCACTGTGGAGTGGAGGAAGCAGGGCGACATGGAAGAGAAGCAGTGGTTACATGTTATATGTCAATCCTCTCTACAGGCCAAAAATAACCAGAGATGCGGCCCTTCTGTTCCTCGTAGAGCCCTGTCTGTAATGACTCTGTACACAGAGGAGAAGAAGTGGAAGAAGAGAGGTGTCAGAAAGTTCCACAGGGTTCATAAAAGTAAAATTGTGGCCAAAGGAAGAAAAAAAAAGGGCATCGGCTCAGGGGAGGTTCAGGAGATTAACCGAGAACAAAAGTGTCAAGAGGAATAAAGTTAGAGAAAAGGGAGAATTAATTGCACGATGAGGTTGAGGAATAAACAACAACAACACAGTTGAAGTGGCGAGTTTCTGGAGAGAGAAGGAACCTTTTATTCACAGGCTATATGTGTTCATGATGGATTAGATGTTGTCCTGGTTCAGACTTAATGACTGTTTACGATCAGGCCGTGCCAGCACTGCAGCAGCAGCAGCAACTGAGCTGTCCCTCAGCTACAAGACTCACCCAGTGTATCTCAATGCCCCCGTCCTCTGTGCTCATTCGTAAAGGTTTCTACGCATTCATGTGAATAAACCCTGTAGACGCTGCTAATCTAACATCGTTTACAAGCGGCTTTTGGTCTCATTTGCCGTAAAAAAATGGCCCCGAAGGCAAATCGGATTCCAACAATTACTGTATCCGGCCCTTTGAGAGCGATTTCCAAGAAGGGAACAATCTTGAGTTTGTTTTAATTCCTGTAACAACTGAGGGGAAGATGAGATGTGAGACGCAGCATGAACTCACTCCTCTGCTGAAACCTTCTCACTGGAGATGAACAGAGTAAGAAGAAGAGGAGAAAGATAGAAAGGAATTGAAAATACGACCGACACAGTATGGCAGGTTACACCGGTGCAGTTCTTGAGCTTGTACTGCTCAGATTTGACTTGTAAATGTGTTTCCTTCACATGCAAAATAAGGAGACAGGATTTGGTCGTGGTGTGTGTCTGTGGCCCAGCATGTCTGAGCAAACTACACATTGTTGGTCTGTCATAGCATCCATCTCTCTTGTGCATCTCTAAATGCTGCAGATTTTAAGAATTGAGACACACCTCAACAACAAAACATGATCTCTGTCCTCCCATAAAAGTTGCTGCTTGTCCAAATCAGCGATCAGGCTCAGACTTTGCTTACAGCTCTTGCTCACGCACCCAAAGGTGACGACAGAGCAACACTCGTTTACTATGTGAGCAATGTGCTGCACTCGTGAACTCGTGTGTCACAGCTGTCATGAGACCAAAAGCACCAACACTGGATTCACACCAGGGCTCATGTAGAGGATTGTGTGTGTTCGTCAGGGTGTTGGATGATTGGCATATTTCTAACTTGTCCAATAGTTAGATTATGTTGTTATGTTATGTTGTTGGTTTTTATTTGCAGAACTGGAATCACACACAGAAAAACAGTTCAAATCTCACTGTGCTCTTAATGATGCAATTTGAACTATTGTTTACAACATAGCACTTACGACCATTCATCGCAGTTTACTGTGTGGTCACCGGAGGTGCTATTTTGCGACTGTATCCATCTGTAATGTGCCTAACATGTCGACTCCCCCTCAGGTATGGGGACATAATAGTAATGATAATAATAATATTAAAACTTTAATTCTTAAAACTTTAATTTAGCACATATCTAAACAAGGTTACAAAGTGCTTTACAGAATGCAAATGAATAAAACAGCACAGAACATATCAAGACAAAACTACGATAAGAACGATGGCATAAAAGCAAAATAATAAAAACAAGCAGTTAAAACTAGTTTAAAATCAGGCATTAAAAGGTTTTCCTATAAAAATGTGATTTAAAAACAGGTATGGTGCTGGTAAGACTAATCTCCTCATGCAGACATCAAAGACTGTGTTTAAGTTTTAACAATTCCCTCTGAGTATTTTATGTAACAACCTTAGATATTACACAGAGACATACCAATGGGGTATTTTTTAAACTTACATACAGTATTACTTAACTCCTTGGCTTTTTGTCTGACACTTCTAATCCATGCTCGTTCACTTGTAGCATTTGACATGTCCGAGCACGAAGAGCTGCTGAAACTCGTGAAACTAACAGTTGCTCCATTCCGGCAACTAGTGCAATGCAACATTATGCAATTTTTTTTTTTATACCTTAAAATAACCACTTCTAAATCATTGTGGTGGCACACTGAGATGTGATAGGGAGGATGGTACCTCTCTAATTCCCACTGTCTTTACACAATGTGACTTTGGTGAGTGGGTGTGACGACTGTTAGTCAGAGGCTTAAATCGCCAGAATCAGGCCCAGCAAGTTGAAGCGTGAGGACGAACTGTACATCAGTTAAACAGACTTAGATGTCACGAAAAGCTGCTTTTTTGCTCCAGTATTCAGCGAGGAAACGTTTAAAATGTCAATAACTCTGAACAGTGTTTTTTGTGTTCGTTACAGCAGCAGCTTCTGGTTCAAGAAGCCGGGGATCATGAGGAATATCCTACTTACTCAATTTATTACTTTTTATTTTACATATGCCGATTTCACAAAAATTGAAGGTGAGAGAAAAGCCCCAAAACTAAAAACAGATTTGTGCAGCAGAGCTTCTTTTTTTCTCTCTCTCCTGTCACATTAATCATCTCACGACCCCTCAGATTTATCTGGTGACCTTTGAGGGAGGTCGGACCTATGAAGTGTAAACCACTAGACATTAGTTACTGTATCTAATGTAGATCATGAGCTCCACCTCGACTCAGTACAACTATGAAATGCTGCTTATCCACAGTCACAGGGAACATAAAATGTTATACTGGTGCCATTATCGTTTAGGAAATGCCTTAAACCAACCTGGACCAATCTATTTTAAATGGGTGGTAAATGCAATCTGTTACTTTCAGATTATTTTTAAAACCGAGAAGAAAGTTAACTGTGAGTCACGAGGACAGAATCGAGGGCAGTCTGCAGAGGAGGCAGGTATAGAGCTATAAATCCCCCTGGTCTACCGATCTCTCTCCAGGAGTCTATAATCGGCCTGTAATCCTCAGATTACCAGCGTGGTCCTGTGTCCGGCCGCAGTGACTCTGGGCAGGTGGTTTGAAGGGTTAACTGAGCACTACCTGTGTGAACCTATCAGTCAAATAAACATCAGTGGTAGATAGCTTTGGACTATCTGTGCAAATGTTCATGAGGCTCAGTGTTGTAATCCTGTGTGACGGTTTAAGTAAACAACAGTTACATTAAATCTTTCTTTCATAGATTTCTCAGGAAGAGGAACATCACACAAACATGACAGAGAGCAGTTCCTAGTTGCCTGTAACTCATGTTGACTGTTGATTGCTCGTGTCATCAGTGTTAGAGGGAAGGCAGTGCTCTTTTTAATCAGGGTGGGACCACAAAGGAACCCGTTGAGCAGCTGACTAGTATCTCCAGTGTTGCAACTGTCACTGTTTGTGCTTTTTGCCTCTGCACTTTGAACAGTGTCGGCCCCCGACGCAACTAATGCGACTGCGCTTGACGAACCTTTGTCTCCTCTTGTTCCCTGTATCTATTTCACTCTGGACTGGTTAATATTTAAGCAGTGCCAGGGATTGAGGGGAGGCAACAACCTCTGTGTCAACTCCAGTTCAAACTGCAATCATACTGCACTTTGGGTCTAGTCTACGTTTTAGTCATATCCACAAAGCCTGTTTCTTTACGTCATAATATAATAACCATGCCTCTCACATGAGAGCACAACTATGTGCTATGTATATTAAATGTAGGGGACTCAGGCTAATAAATGGCCTTCTGTTTCTTGCAGGGGCTCTGGAGGTGTCCAGGGTCAGCCCCTTGGCCTGCTGGTTCAGCTCCATGCTCTTCTGTTTCGGCGGAGCCGTGCTGTCGGGGATCATGCTGGCCGAGCCACCCGTAGCACCTCTGACCAACAGCACCAGCGTTCTGCTGGCTTCAGTCGTCTGGTAAATGTCTGAGCAATGTGGAAGAATGATAGACTAAAGATCGAGGAAAGAGCGAGAGAGGAAGGGAAGCAGAACGTGTTGGGATTAGTGAGAGGCCCTTCTGCAACTTTGTGGAACAGACACACGTCACAAGTGTCCCTTCCTCTTTGTATTCCCTACAGCAAAGTCCAAATAACAAAGTTCTCTTGTAGAAGAAGTGTGGGGCTTTTTAATCCGCTGTGAAAGGAGAGAAATGTGGAAGCCGTGTGAGTGAAACAGAGAGGTTATTGTAGAGGTCCCATCTCTAAATATGAGAGCATTTGGCACCCTCTGCTGGTGGCACACATAATTACACTGATCTCACACAAAAAAATACACACTGCCCTCTGCTGGAGAAGTGAGGTACCTGACAGACCGGCATTGTAAAATGTTTACTGGAAACATACAGTAGCTTCCATGCAGCTGAAATATGTGTGTGTGTGTGTGTGTGTGTGTGTGTGTGTGTGTGTGTGTGTGTGTGTGTGTGTGTGTGTGTGTGTGTGTGTGTGTGTGTGTGTGTGTGTGTGTGTGTGTGTGTGTGTGTGTGTGTGTGTGTGTGTGTGTGTGTGTGACTCTCTCTCTCTCTCTCCAGGTACCTGGTGTTCTACTGCCCCATGGACCTGGTGTACTGCTGTGCTGCCCTGCTGCCTCTCAGGCTGGTGCTGTCGGGAATGAAGGAGGTGACCCGGACATGGAAGGTGCTTGGAGGGGTCACCCAGGCTCACGGCAAATACAAGGATAGCCTGCTCGTCATGATTGCCATCGGCTGGGCTAAAGGTCAGTGGCTATTGTTGGGCACGTGCCACACTCTGGGAATTGTTTTCCTTTTTTTTTTTCCATGGTGAAGAATTTATTGTTTGGACCGACCTACATATCAGTCTGTACCGACCGCGTGTCCTCTCCGCCCACGCCAGGTGCTGGAGGAGGTCTGATCAGTAACTTTGAGCAGCTCGTTCGTGGCGTGTGGAAACCAGAGACTAATGAGCTCCTGAAAATGTCTTAGTAAGTCTTCTGAAGGATCCTGCTCACATTACATCAGATCATTACCTTTGTGTGTTATCGGTGCGCTTATCAAACTACTACTTTTAACATGCTGTGAGTGTATTGAGCCAAATGTACAATTTAAAGGAATTGTTCAACATTTTTTGGAAATATGCTTCTTTGCTTACTTGAGTCAGATTAGATTCCTGTTTATGTGCTGAGCTGTTTCTTGGGAGAGGCTTTTCGGAGTCATCTGTAGTTGTTTGGCAGGAAATTACCGCATAGTCCAACTCATAACATAATTAATGAGCTAAAATGTAGATACAGCATGTTGCTATGTTAATGCTTATTTTCATTCTCATGAAAGAACTATAAAATAAAGTAGAACAAAGTAAAGACATACATAGTTAAATAAAAAATTAAAAAAATCATAAAATGTGTTTAGATATGGAAATCTGTGAACATTAATGTCCAGAGCTTTCTTTCCCTGTCCACTACCCTTTCTCTCTCATTATCCCATGAGATAAAATTCGAGAACTGTGTTCAAGGTGTGATATGAGCATTTCTCATTGCATGTTCGTTTAGCCCAACCAAGATCACCCTGATCGGGGCGGTGCTGTTCGCTCTGCAGCAGACCCACTACCTGCCTCTGCAGAAGCATCACCTGATGCTCCTCTACACCATCTTCACCGTCGTCAACAAGGTCGGTGTGGTGCATTCGTTTCATTAGATATACAACTCGGTATCTTGGTGCTATAGCTCCCTCCAAATCTGCAATGGCCTGTCTTCTAAATGACCTTTCTCCCTCAGCTTTTTTTTTTTTTTGGTGAAGTTTTTAGCTGCGGTGACTCACATTAACTCAGTATTACCCGTAGGGCTGGGGCTTTTGCATCATTTTCATCAGCTTGCATCATCCCTTCTTCTCATCTCTGGGAAACTTGTGCTCTTGACTGAGACACAGATAAATCTACCATGTCTTCTTTCGACTCTCATTCTGTTTCGCTCCCTCGACTCTGATCTGTCAAATTAACGCAGAACCATTTCATCAGATTTTGAAGTTGGGTCCAACCTGCTATTTATTATTTTGTGCTCGGTGATGCAGATTTTATACACTCGCTCCCTAATGATAAGTAAATACTAATATGGCAATCACTTACTCTGTACATATATAAACTGGGAATCACATAAATCTTCTATTTACATGGAAAAAAAAGACAGATTGCTAACTATAGCCATGTAGCAATAACATATATTTTCCACTGTCATCTTGTATTTGTTGTGCCGCCCAGACCTCATCATGCGACTTTTTATGGTTGTTTGATTTGATCGTCTGCCAACAGAATACCTGTAATAGATTTTGGCTATAAACAAATATAACATTAATAAATTAACACATTTGCAGGCAAACAATTGCATATGTATGCATCGATCACTTATGGAGTGGCCTTCATTTGAAAGTTGAGCTTCTGGCCACCTAGTCTCTTCATAGCTCCGTGTTTATTCCACCAACATGGGGGAGACTTTTGGCTCTTTAGCTGCTAATTGCTCCACAATGTTCACAAGCGAGCTGGTGGTGATCAGCGGAAACAACTTCATGCTGCTTCTGAAGATGATGCTGATGAGAACGGTCTGAATGAACCAAAGCAGTCAACCATGAAACCAAAACAATGACCTGAAAAACTGACAAAGACTAGGACACTCGGCTTCCGGGGGTGATAATTCTCTTTTGCTTCATCGCTACAAGCAACAAGTGTGATCTATTGTTAATATAAAAAATATTGATTTAGAAGTGAAAAGACAGACGTCTTTCTCTTTCTGCACATTTTACAGAAGAGTCTTAAGGCCAGGCATCAGAAGAAAAAGAAAACTGAGAGGAGGAAGATTGTTTTTCCTTTTGCATTTGAAGAATAAAGTGGAAATGTCAAGAATAAAGTGGAAATGTCTAAAATAAATATGAACTACATCACAGGAAGAATTGTTTTGCATTTCTAGAATAAAGTTCAAATGTTGAGAATAAATACACTGTGTTTATGAGCTAAAAGAGAATATCCTTGTTACTACAGTAAAACTGATTCTGGAAAACAATGTAATGGTTTGATATATTCTTCCACTTAAATCTAGAAATGTCAACTTAGTTGTTTTTTTTTTAAATCTCTGATTTAGTTCAACTTTATTCTAGAAATGCAAAATGAAAAAACAACAACTTCCTTTACTCATTAGTTTTCTTATGCTGGCCCCAATACTTCTGTCTTCACACATTTATTTTCTCTCATTTCAGTCAAGGATGATGCTGACTGGGTCCTCCGTCTCACCATTTGCTGCCGTCGAGTCGGCCGTCTACAAAACCCTCTTCGCCGGCTACTCCCCCTATGCCGCCCTAACTGGCGAGGTGCAGGAATCATGTACTGATGCTGGCACAACAAGCAGGACGTCCTCCTCCGCCAAGACCAAAGAGTCCAGTGGGAACGGGGCAGCAGGGAAACGCACCCCGGCTCCTCCTGTCGAGGGACAAAGTAATTCGCTCAAAGCCAAACAGGAGTCAGAGAACGCAGGGACGGCAGACTGCAAAAAGAGCAACTAGTCAGCCTCTGCCCTGTAGCACCTTTTCACCTCTACACTGGGTTGAGGAGTCATTTCTGATTCAGATTTGTCACATCAGGAATTTATATTCAGTTTTTCTTTTTTGGTCCTGCTGGCTAAAACCATTTCATTCCATTATTATTTACATTTGTTTAATTCATTTTGCGTTTCTTAGAGTCCATTTTTAAAGCCTACTGACGAAGAACTGACTCCAACCAACCCTGTACCTTATTCTGGGATAATCACCCCATCCTTAACGTAATGTAATATTTATGCTGTTGGAAAGTGAACATCATACTATCCTTGGGCTGATTGCACACTTGCAGTACAATTTGTAGCTTGGTTTTTTATATATATATATATATATTTATAATGAGAAAAACTGTTATTAATTTTATCTCTGGGTTCTGGGAACATTGCTGTGCACCTGCTGATCTATGAATGTCTATCTTTCTGTTTATATTATGCTTCAATGTAAATGCTGTATTTCCTTCGCTGAGATTCTAAGAGACATTTTTAAAAGAGAGAGATTATATTCTATGACAATCATATATTTTATTCTATTTGTACTAAAATTGCACTTAATAATGAAATGTGTAACATTTTTGAAATGGAAGGCGACTTTTTGTTGTGTTTCTTCAGTGAATGCTTTGAAATTATATCTAAGAGCATGAGAATAAACAGGTCTAAAAGCACTATAAAATGTGTTCTTGTGATCTTTAGCCTCCAGCATTGTCAGTCACATTTGTACAGTTCAGTGAACATGGGTGCTCTGTACCTAAAAAGAAAAAGAAAAAGATAATTAGTCGCATTTTCATTCTGTGTCCCTCCAAAGAAAAGCTACCCATTAATACAGAATGAATCACCATGCAGTTATAGAGTTTTATAGTATGGTCATAGTATCATGTGGCGAAGAATTATTACTGAATATTAGCTGCTTGTAGGCTGGTATAAAGTAGTGCAGCGTCCAGAAGTAACCTCCTCTACAGCCTGAAAGATTGCATCAGTGTAACATCAGCACCTGATTGATACCTCACCCTCTTTGAGAAAAGCTGCTGGAGAGAGATCCGCCAAATCCCCCCAATTCTCATACATGTAACCTCAGATGGGGAAGAACCCCCCCCCCCCGTGAATACAAATGAAGAATGGAGGGGTGTCGAAAGAGAAAAGAGAAGATGATCAAAAGTGATACAGGTTGAGATGATGTACCTGCCTTTAATATGCCTGAAGCCCACAGATTTCAGACGCGTGTATGTCAACTACAGGCCTCGGCGCTGCCTCGTGTTACCGTGCGTTGACGTTACCGACTCTAATGTTGAACTGTGCGACCTGGAAAACTGTAAGGCGTATTAACAAGCACTAGTTTTCCTCGCAAATGCCTCCAATGACAAGATGGCAGGCGACATGATGGCAAGTCAGAGCCTGAAAGTTCCCTGACACTTCTCTTAATGAGGTCCAGACCTGCATGACCCCCTCACCGCAATGACTCACTGAGCTGAGCAGCCCCCCCACTGTCGAGCCCCCCGCTCCTTTCACCTCAGCCCCTCGCTCCCTGCGCTTCACCTGCCCTACGGCTCATCGCCTCAGCCTCTTTATCCCCAGACTACTGCCTGTTTTCCACTTGTCAGGTGCAGAACATTAATCCTAAGATGTGCACGCAAACTGAATTCCACACACGCGCACGCACGCACACACACACACACACACACACACACACACACACACACAGACATAGATTATACATAGAATACTGCAACACTGCCTCATGTTCCTGTATACATGACTTTGAACCCATAGTGGCATCTAAGTCGAGGTCATGAATATGACAAGGATCTGACAGTGGCACTCACACACACACACACACACACACACACACACACACACATGCAAAAACCCACCGATGAAGCTAGATATAATCCCAAGATACTGTTTGCACACATATTCCAATACACACGACTTCGAATCCACAGTGATGACACAAGGTCACACACCAAGGTGATAGTATTTCACCCATAAACTAACTCACAACAGACACACACACAAACACACACACACACACACACACACACACACGCACGCACACACACACACACACACACACACACACAGCATCTTGGCAAAAATACTGCGAGGCCATCAGGGTATGACACTGACAGCTTGAGTCCGTGATGTGCTTTGTTGGTCATTTTTCTTTTAATTCACAGCTGAAAATAGTTCAAACTTGTGTTTGAGTTGGGTTTTCTCAAAATCTCTTCACACGAAAAAGTCAGGAAATGACTGAATGTTTGAACAAGAGCTGATTCACATCCTAAATTATGTGAATCAGTGGACACAGACTTGGTGGGAAAGTACCGGGTGACAAAAAACAAAGACGAAAAAAACAAAGGAAAGACCTTGCCTTTATAACAACACTTTTTTTTTTTTAATGATAGCATCATTATTAGGGTTTTATTACTCAGTTTAAATATTTTTCCTTTCATGGCTTGAGCTCAAGCACACTTTTGTTAGCACCTTGACGTCCACTGCTGCTGGAGTGTTGCTCCCCTGCTGAAGAGCGGTGCAGGACAGGTGATTACCACTTGGTGGCGTGAGGAGGCGTCATCTGTGATGGCTTGATGCCTGGGAACTGACAGGCTGGCCAGCAGCTGCAGGCAAGAGGGGACGGGGACAGGAGGGGACCCTCCGTGCAGAACCAATGGTGGCTGCCTGCATGTGCGTGTGTGGGGTCTGGTTTAGCCACGCTTGCGAGGGTTGACTTTAGCCGCTCCACCACGCTTGTGAGGACATCTGCTGTAGGGTCACTTTGGATGGCCCAAAGAGCTCATTTTGGGGTTGCTGGTAAAAGATGTGCACCCTGAGCTCCATCAGTCTTCAGAATGACTCTCTAGATGTGTTGACAGTCAACTGAGCATATTCAAATATCGATAAAGCTTAATCTGGCACTGTGTATTTATAGTTTGGTGTGGGTTTGGTTTTTGCAATAACTGCATAAAAAATGTCAACCGTAATGTGAAGCCAAACCGGCTAACTTGTATGTGGATATGTGTGTCTTATAGTGTGTGTGCTGACTGTGCGTCAGTCACTGACACTGTGTCAGTGCATGTGCATGTGACACAGAGTGGCAACAAAGGCTGAGTCCATCAAAAAGGCACAAAGAGCTGCTGACACACACACACACACACACACACACACACACACACACACACACACACACACACACACCTGCAAACACATACTCCAAAACACACATGCACACTCACCAAATCCCTCCAACCATCTCTGAGGCCAGGACACTTTGTTTTCTTCTTTTTCTCCAGAAGAGAAAAAAAAAACATGACCTCTTCAAATTCACACCTCTGCTTTTATTGCTTATGAATCCGTGGAGGGATTGTCCAAATTTAGACAGAGTGGTTGTTTACCCATGACTTATTTCAATGATTGTTGTTGTTGTTGTTGTTGTTGTTGTTGTTGTGGCTGTGGCTGTGGCATCGTTCCAGTCAGTCTCAGTCTTGTCATTGACATGTTGCCCCACCACAAGTCCCATGAAACCCGCTACAATCCTCTTGCTGGTGGCAGTGCACCTGCTCCAACTCAGCAGCGTCTCAACGTGATGTCACATGCTGGACGTTGTTTCACACACACACACACACACACACACACACACACACACACACACACACACACACACACACACACACACACACACACACACACACACACTGACATAATCTCTAGTGGGACCTTGTGCACCGATTCTCCTCTGAGCTTATGTCTACCACGCATGACGTATCAAATCAATAATCAATAAAAAGTTTTCACTGGGGCTTCACAACAGCAAGACATTCACTACTCTTTTACTGGTGATTACTGAGGATACTGGGATTGCTTTGAAAAGTGTGTGTATTGACAGTCGACCCTTCGACTGATGCAATCAAACTCATTGTCTCTTCCAGTGAGATGAAAGTAGAGAGGGAGCTGCTTGGGACCACACAGGAAAAGACTCGGTTAGGGAAGGAAGGAGAAGGAAGGAGACAGGCAGAAAGAAACGTAGAGAAAAAAATATATGAAAAAATATTGCGGCCCCATGAGAGAGGAGTCATCAGGGCATCGTGACAACGTTCTGGTGATGCGCGCTCTGACATCTCTCTTTTCCCCTCTGACACACACTCACACGCACACACACATACGAGCACAGCAGTCTCTTCAGAGAACCCTAACTGAACGCCAAATGGCCGACGTCTACCGCCATTCAAAATCGGACTTGTAAAGAACAGCTGCGTGGAGAAAAAAATAAAAAGGAGCTAAAGTGATCTGACTGGAGAGCTGGTTGTGTGTGTGTATGTGTGTGTGTGAGAGAGAGAGAGAGAGAGAGAGAGAGAGAGAGAGAGAGAGAGAGAAACACAAACTGAAAACTGATTTACTGCAGTTTAAGTTTGCTTTATTACTGCCTACCCTATAACATACAGGGGAACACCTGCCAAAAAAAACTAGGAATAGATAATAAATCAGCCACTCTCCGACTCAGTGTCAACACAAACTGAACATGATGAGCTTCAGAAAGATATGATTCATTGCAGGGTTGTTGCAGTGAATTACATTGGACTGTGTACCTGAAAAACTCTCTTGAACTTATACTTACTAATGAAACAATCTGACATGTAGAGAGGTTTTACCTCAATCATTTTGCTCGCTGTCTGCTGCGTGAATACGCTCATAGGTTCCTCATATCATCTTAAAAGATGAAGGTATATGTCGGCGTCGTGTTCACAACTTGTTTCCTCTGCCTCCATACAACATCAGTTATCGCAGGTTACAGATGACCCCTTAAAACCCTATTTGTACTCTTGTAGCAGATGCATCTTGTTAGCTGTGACCCCAAGTGATTCTCTTTCACTGAAAATTACAACTCAGTCCGACTTGGAGAGTGGAGGAAGGCATGTGTGGTGAGGTCCGCATCTACGAAAACAAAATGGGACCGCACTTGTCAAGGATCCAGGTTTTGTGCTTTTGAATCTGCAGGATATGCCTAATATACGAGCAAGGTCTCTGGACAAAAGCTCATAGTATCCATGTTTTGTTGTGAGTGTGAGACTCAAAGAAATACTACATTCAATTTTGTGGCCATGTTTGTGCGCCTAATATAGATGATAATGTTGTTTGAATAAAACCAAGGTTATTTATCTGCGAAGCAACGGAAAATCTGAATCCGCTGCAATTCTTTTGGCGAACTGGTGAGGTGACATGGCCTTTCTTGTGGAAAATTTATTGTGAAGCTTAAGTCCTACCAATAAGTATCCTCTGACACTGGCATTTCAATTTTTAAGTGGTTGGATGTTCAGTTGGTGCTCCTCATACTGCTTCCTGCTCCACCTTGGAAGAGGAGGTAAGCCCGGGCTGTGCAGTCTTCTTTTGTTCTCTGTATTTCTGTGCACAGAAGCATGGTCAGTAGTTGGTACATGGTGTGCTTCTGTCACTCCCCCTCCTCTTCCTTTCCTCCTCCTCTTCTTTTCTTCTTTCACCGGGGAAGCAGATGGTGTTCAGTGTTGGTCCTTTTCCTTTTCATAAAGGACCTACTAGATATTCTTAGCCCAGGGTCTGTATGGGGTAAATGTGATCTTGCAAAGGGAATGGAACTGGAGGTATACCACACCACGATGACTGCACCCTACAGTGGGTTCTGCTCATAGGAAAAGGGATGATGTGGTGTGGTCCAGATTCTGGGATATTTCTCATATTTCCCATTGTTCCTATCTCAATTTCCTCTGTTTCCTTCTTCCACTCCATCAGTCTGCTTTATTTCCTACTACTAATCCTGCTGTATCTCTTCTTCCCTCTTCTCTCCCCTCCTCTCCTTCCCTTGTTCCCTCCTGTGTCTCTCTCTTTCTCACATCCTGGGGGACCCTCATTTCACCACCGTTGTCCCTCCCCTCCTCTCCGCTTGGCCCCTCCTGTATGCAAAGCAGGTGTCAGCCAGGACAAGGAGGACAGCGACTACCTCACAAAGGAGGCGACAGGGTCTTGGGGGCAAAACACACACACACAAACACATACACACACACACACACACACACACACACACACACACACACACACACACACACACACAAACACACACACACACACACACACACACACACACAGAGTATGTCTCTGTGTCCTCTGCTGTGTGCTCTCTCTATCTACATGCACATGCACTTCACACATGTGCTCCCTTTCTTTCATGCACACACACAACCACAGTCACACTCGGCTTCCGTGGGCCGGGGCCGGGGTCGGGGCTGGGGCTGGGGACAGGGAGAGCTGGAGCTGTCTGTCTGTCTGTCATTAGTATTCCAGCAGGAGGCTCCTGGCCCGGCCAGACATCTGAGCGGAGCAGCCGCAGCAGATAAAGAAGAAGCCATTAATCCACGGAAGATTACCAGCACTGATACTTTATCCCGCCGTAATACAGCAATGCAACCACACTCATTCCATTTACAATGCCGTCAGACGAAGAAAGGGGGAAGGAGGAGGCAGGGAGAGGTAGTCGAGCTCACCTTGTGGATGGAAAGATGGCAAGACACACAGGAAGCCAGCATCTTAACTCTCGTGATTTGAATTTCTTCTTTGATGGAGCAGGGGTTGGGTAAATCTGCGGAGTTGAGTGTGTGTGTGTGTGGTCTTGCATTTGATTTGTAGATGTTTTGAATTCACAATGCGTCACCCCCTCAATCGGTGCGCCACAGATGGCTACTGTTTGAGAAATATAACTTGGTCCAGAGAACAGCTGGCTGTCTTTCCTACACCATGCTGTGCCTGTTTAAATCTATTATCCTTAATAAGTGTGTTTGTATGGGCCCGTGTCCCTGATTCACTTCCAAAAAAGCACCAACAGTCAACCAAGCCTCACTGCAAGAAGCATACTCCAAAATGGGTGCCATTCTTTAAAGGTGAGAGGTAAGACACAGAGCTGAGATCATCAGTCATATGGTGAGACTATCAGTAAAGCCTGGAGAACATGATACAGTAGAGGCAAGGAGTTTGAAGATACGGTGAAACAGGAACAATGGCACAGCAGCTACAGCAGATAAGATCTGAGTGAGATTTATACATGCTAACTGATAAAGCCCAGTCATGGTTGGGATGTCTGGATGATGAAACACAACCAGGAGGAGGAAGAGAAGAAGGAACTGTTGACTCAACAAGCAGCGATGACAGATGAGCTGCGGAGAGGAGGAGCCGGACAAAGGAGACAAAGGGATCCTGGGGCAGCGAGGAGGACGGAATGAAACATTCAGTAGAGATGGAAAGAAAGATGAAGGTGCAGGAGAAGAGGAGAGAGACGGTGAGAGCAGAGTCTCCTCCGCTGGTACAGTGCTGAGCTCATATGTCCTGTAAAAATCCAATCCTTCAGACTTGGCAGATAGTGTTACCATGAGAACAGCAGTGGGGTTATTGTGAGGAGAGAGAGAGGGAGAGAGAGAGAGCGAGAGAGTGAAAGAGAGAAGGGGAAAAGCCAGACTTGCTCCAGCAACCATCTGTTACTGTTCCAGCTAACTCTGGCACTGACACTAACCTGCCTCTGGTAAGGAATGTGTACAATTCCGACCATGCGTAAGGCCTCAAAAGAAGCTGGACACCAGGTGACAGAGAGAGACTGTAACATATCACAAATGGGTTTTAATATTATCGTCTAAAAGTGTGCACCTGACTTTGCTTCTCTGAGAAGTTATAGGAATATACTGTCACAGACTTGTGGAGCAACAAGGGGCTGAAAAAGCTGCAGTTGAGGTTTATACTCAAGATGAGGCCTAGTGGCCTGGTAGACAACATCTATTCTTCAATTTGAGGCAATGAAGTAGTAGACATCACACCTATCACAACTGCAAAGCAATGTTTCCCATCGATATTCAACTAAGCTAAGCGATGTTTGTTGATGGCTAATGCTCCATTTATATTTCTCCATGAAGGTGTTATATCGCAATGGTGGCTAGATAGTGGCTACTGGGATACTATGTGGGGACCACAAGAACTGTAATTGGGCAATGTATGTTTCTGATGGTGTGAGTGAAGACAACATGAAATCTTATTTTGAACAATACACGAGTAAAGACATGTCCATGCCTTCTGATGACCCAGCATGGCTGCAGAGAAAAAGCTGTGCCCCAATTCAGGGGGCTGCGTCTGACAAAGACTTCCATTCTAGAGCAACAAAGGATCCAACGGGTGGATCCATCGGCCCAACCTATCCCATGATTTATATTATATTCATTTTTTATTTAAGCATAATTAATCTGAGAAGACAGATGGGCCCTTGAGCTCATTGTGAAATCTTCTATGTTGAGGAAGACAAAGCTTCATTGAACTTCTTCACAACTGCTATACAAAAGCAGTATCCAATTCCCAGGACATTGGAGCTGAAAAAAACAGTGGTAAGAAGACAAACTCCACACATGAAGAGCGGTGAATCTCCCAGACACCAGTCACCCAGCTGTGAAGCCTCCAAAATGTACCAATCAAAGCCTCAGAGGGCAGAGTGGAAACCTGAGATCTTCATGTCAACCTCATCAGGGAGAGAAAAAAAATATGTCTAAAAAATGGACCTTCCCTAAAGCAAAAGATGAACAGGTGGTTGTGAAGTCCTGTTGGTCTACAGTAAAGGGAGGTTACGTAATGCTGGATGACAGATATGAGTAGTCATTGTAGGTGCAAAATGACAATGATATATATATATATAATATAACATTATATTCTAATGCTTCCAACCTTTAAACAAAAGAGGAGAAAAGTGGGCTGAGACAAAATGGCAGCTTTCCCCTACAGAAAAAAGAAAGCAAACTATGATCAGTAACTGAAATGTAGAAACAAACATAAGCTTCTCTAACACAACTCTTGTGTGAGCAAGGAGACAAAGGTTGGGACAAGCAGGCAACAGGCAGCATGTGACAGAGAGCGTGAGGTGCCTGCTTCTCAGTCCTTCTATGCTCCAGGTGACTCAAGGCTGGAATGATCCAGGAGATCATGTGATGATCTGCAGCCAATCACTCGATGAGGGAGGATCAAGACCGGAGGCCCACGAAGCCTGAGGAGCAGCACAGCAGACACTTACAAACAAATTACAATTCACCCATGTAGGAAAATGTAACAAGTCGTATCATCTGAGAGGTGGCTGTCTATCTTGGATACTTGGGGTGAAGAGAAGAGTGGAGCTGTCGAATGATCTTCAACTGGTGGTGAGTTGATTAGGATGGCGAGAGAGGGGACTTGAGAGATCCAGTGAACCCAAACATGTAGTGGAGGTGAACTGGCAACGTCTGGCCGAGTCCCTGTGCCTTTTTTTGTAAATTTCACTGTCAGATTGATTCACATTGATGGTGTTAAAGCAGCGCAAAGAGGCTAGACAAAGAGTGGAAAAGGTAGAGTGATACAGCGCTCATTGATGTGCACAGCTCCACCCTGATCCCAGCTCTCTAAAGCATTAGTATTTATAGTTGTTATTTCTTTTTTTCACCCACTTGCTACAATCATTAATCTTTTCCTCCTGGGGAACAGTTTTTATTCTCTATATGTCTGGAGGAACACTCCCTGGCATCAATACAAAGGTGGACATGCAAGCGAAACCTGGATTAAACCCTCTCAGTCTGAGAGTGGTCAAATAACAGGAAGGCAATAATGTGCGATGAAGTGTCTGATCAGTTGGAAACTAATTTAAAGTGGCTTTTGCATTGTAAGTCACTAATTTCAAAGCCAAGTTCAATGCTCATGCATTGTATTGAGAAATACATTTCATACATACATTTTCAAGCAGACAATAGAGAAACATACTGTGGTTTCCACTGAAAAGTGTGTTAATGGTATTGTGTTAGGTATGATATCATCAGAGAGGGTCTACTTGGTTTCATATCTATTTCTGTATAACATTTTGTATTGATGATTTAATTATCAATAATTAAATCTCTGACAAAGCATCCTTAGTTATTATTTGATATGAGTTAAATCAAAACCCTTGACCCTGGACGACTATTGTACCTTTTCACGCAGAAGTAAGAAGCCGATGTTAGTGTTTTTTGTTTTGTCTTGTGTGTAAGGGGCAAAAAGTACAAAGAAAAATAGTATTGAACTGCTTTCTTTTCTCATCAGATCCAGTGTTAATTCAGCCCTCACTCATATATTGTTTGCTGCATGCCTTTCCACCTTTAGTCACCGAATCCAGGTTACAACCATAACCTTCATGACCAACATCTTAAGACTGAAACAATTGCTAGAGATCTCTCTACTTCAGCTACAGGATGTATTTGTCAATTTGTAAACAAAAAGTTAGATTTCTGGAACGATATTTTGATTTAAATAACACAAAACTTTGCAGCCTTTTATTCCATCACATGAAAAGGACAAGTTCATGACTAAACAACAGCAACCTTTAATTTCAATTGTTAGAATCTTACTTTACGTTGGTTGAATTAGTAGGGATTTTTACTCAAACATTACTTACCCATTACTAATCCACGTCAATTTTGTACTAATCTGTATGATGTTCTGCAAAGGACATGTCAGAATCTGTCTTTATTATTATAGCAATAGTTTACTATTAATAATGCTATCTCTTTCTGAGTGATCTAGTTTTTGTGGTCTCCAAGGAAGAGTTTTCAATTCCCCATCCATCCGTGACCTCCACAATTAACTCAGCGACCAATCATATCAGAGAGAGATGGAAGTGGATGTGAGACACAGAGAACTCTGGAGACTACAGGTCCTCAATACTTCACCATCACTGTCATTATCAGACATAGATCACAAGACTTGGTGTTACCGGGAACTGATAGTGAACATATCGCAGGGTAAATGTAAGAGAAGTTATCTAGAGTACATCTCTAATCTTGCATGTTCATTTTGGACTTTATTTATACCAATAACACCCTCCACTTTAAATATATTCTGTCACTTTTGTCATTTTAATGATGTAACACCTGCACTGGAATACTGTATTATTCAAAGCTTCAAACTTGATAGGAAAACATAAATTTAAAAAAGAATGAAAGTACAATTTTCTATTTTCTTCTAATGGGAAATAGTGTATGTGTTGTTCTGTCCACCACTTCAATCCAAACAGAAATATCTCAACAATTACCGGATTAACTGCGCTGAAATTTTGTCCGAAGATTCATTAAATCTGTAGCGCTCAGTCGTGACTGTTGTAGCTTATCCCTGACATTTCATGTAGTGCCAACCACAGTCACGGTTTTCACTCATTCAGTTAAATAATTACTTGCACAAAATGTACTTCTTTAGTTTTATTGCACCATCATCAGGTGAATATGTGCATGGTTTATGAATAGAAAACTAAGAGACACTCCATCAGTTTCAGTTGTGCTTTGTGTTTGTGATAATTAGCAAATGTTTGCATCTTAACATGCTAAACTAAGGTGATTACAAAAAATTCATATTCATCGGCTAAGCTATCAATATGCTAGTATTGTGACTGTAAGCACATTAGCATTTAGCTCCAAGCGATGCAGGGCCTAAGTACAGCCTCTCAGAGCTGCTGTCCACTCTTAGGCTTGTTATTCTTGGCAAAAACAAAAAATGGGCCATGGAAGTATTTTCGGGATTTGGATATGTGTTCATGGTTTAAGATTTAGAATAAATCCAGCAATATAGGAAGATCAAGACACAACTGTATCAAATATCAGACATCTGGTGAAAGAGAGTGGTAAAATTATCCGTTCTATCTCTTTGGTGGTTATATTTTCAACTAAAAGTCCAATTAACTGTCTTTGAGCTGAAACTGTTTTTTTTGTTTTCTCTTTGCATTTTGCAAAAGGACACGCGGCATGAAAAGTTACAAAACCACCATTGTTCTTTCCTCTAGCGGAAGGACACTTATGACTCGTCCCCTCGTGTCATTGAATCACTGCATCCTCGTGGGACCAGGGAGACAGAGTAACGCTGTGACAAAATGTTTTTTTATCTCTTCCCGACCTCATTTAACATCATCTGCAGGTAGCTGCTCATAGGCTGTTTAGTCAATTGTGGCATATCTCCACATCCCACAGAAGGTCATCGATTTCTTCTCAGGAGTCACTTTTGTGGGTGGGGTGGGGTGTTGGCGGCGGTGTTTTGGACTCTTCTCTTTCATCAGGAAATTGCCAGAGCTCAGCAGCACAGAGTCTTGTTTTCTTGTTTATAGAATAATCACATTACTATTTGGAGTGAGTTGTCACAAGAATACCCACATTGCATGTGGACAACAACTAGTTTAGATGGATGTGGTTGTGATTGGGGGTCAAATTAAATGTTAAGCTCTTGGGGCATCATCTCTTTCATAATTTTCCTCATCCGCCATCTTTTTCAGTGATCACGTCCTTCTATATCTCAATTTTTGCAAAGAAAAACATCAAGAAAGGAGAGCAGGGAAGAGTTTTGAAACTGCATCATCATTTAAACCATGATCCTTAAACCTGGGATCAAGAAAAATGCCTGCGAGAGCAGCAGTCTCACAGACACACACGTTAATAACACCATCTGTGGTCAGCACATCTTTTGAATCTCAACCTGATCTTCTCTCCCCACGCCATAATCTCATCTTTGTCCCACAATGCACTTCCTGCATCCTCACCTCATCCTGTTTCCTCTAAGCCGAGAACATCTCAGCCTTGCTTTGAAATCAGGAAATGAAAGAAAGTCTCAGCATTTGGCCGTGTGAGGAACCATTCTTCCATAAACACTGTATGATAAAGGTTACAGAGTCACCGTAAGAGATACAGCACCACTGTTTTCAAGAGAGGGCTTATTCCCATTGGTTGACGGCTTTTTCCCATTGAGTAAAGCCCCTGGTGAATGATATGGCCTGTCTGTGTTGACAGGCTGAAGATAAAGAAGTGCCCTCAGGTATTAGTTGTCATTCCTTTTCACCGGAAAAAACAGCTGAGAGCAACTACTTTCTTTCCCCCCCTTTCTCCTTAGTGGAGCACCTTTCCTCTTCTTTTGGATGAATAAAGAAATTCACAACAACAAAGCCTTCCACTCTCATTAAGTCAGCCGCAAAGCCAAGCACCACCAAGGAGCACAATATCTGAGGCAGATGAGTAATCCCCCCGCTCAATCTAGAAGCTGGCACAGAATTTCAAATGTCCATAATAACTGCCGGAGAGGGAAGTGAAGGACACACACACAAACACACGCCCTCACATAGCACAGACAAACACACAAACCTTTTTCTCTATCCCCATGGGGGACACTCATTGACATAAAGCATCCCCTAGCCCTTTATCCTAACCTTAAACATTATATGTAAATACCCTAACCTTAAACCAAGTAGAAACCCTGAAACCAAGTATTAACCCCCAAAAAGAAGTGTCTACATGTGGGGACTTCAATATTTGTCTCCACAATGACACA
Organism: Scophthalmus maximus; assembly: GCF_022379125.1. Lineage (NCBI taxonomy): Eukaryota > Metazoa > Chordata > Actinopteri > Pleuronectiformes > Scophthalmidae > Scophthalmus > Scophthalmus maximus. The sequence goes on from NC_061534.1 coordinate 11,241,624, forward strand.
AGTCCCCATAGTGTGTATTCAGTTTGAAGTCCCCACCAGGATATAAAACACACAGACACACACACACACACACACACACACACACACACACACACACACACACACACACACACACACACACACACACACACACAGCACTGTACTGCAATGAAAATAAATCTGTTATTGACCATTAGCCCACTGCAGCAGAGCAGAACTAAAATGTCCTTCATCTCAGAATGTCACAGTCAGTGTGAGTATCTGAATATGTGTGTGTGCACCAGGTCCTCAACACTAATATCTTCAAAGAGACAGACACGGGGTCCATGCAGGCAGGGTTTTTCCACTATTTAGTGACCTTAGCTTTTAAGACGTTGTTTAAATAAAGGATCGGCTCGGATGGCCTCATCCAGAAGCAGACACAAATTCAGCGGTAGACTTATCTAGGTGTGTGTTGGGTGTATGTTGGGTGTGGGGGGTTGAAACTCAGAGGGCTGGTAAAGAGATTCAAAGGGCCAATACTTTTATATAACTGAGGAATAACCTCATGAGACAGCAAATTAAATAATACAACTACCCTAGAATTATATAGATTCAGCACTGCAATAATTAGCTGCAGCCTAAGAGGATAAATAGGCTGTTATGGCCTCAACTCGAACTGAGCAATACAGTTGGAAGCAGTATTTCCTTGCTTTACATATTCCGCTGCAGAGCGAGAAGATAGCTGTATAGCTGGTGAGGAGGCAAGGCTATTGGTAAAACCATTTAGCTCCTGCCCACTTTAGAGAAATATGGAGCGGAAGTGCAGTGCTGAGTCAGTCCTTTTTTGCCGGGAGGATGAATCATTCATCATGGCCGCCAGCTGGGTCCAGGACCAGGATGGAAGTTGGGAGGGGGTTGAGGGGAGGTCGATCGCGACCTGATGGCGCATTCCTCTGCTGACTCCACACAGACAGTGCATGTGAGGCTGGAGCTGCAGGAGCCGCTCGCTCCGGATGCTGCTCCGGATGATGTGAGGATAAACAGATGTCAAAGGAACAGCACAAATGATCAGCTCAGATATACTCAGAGTTTTACTTACAGGTTGAGTGACAACCTTCCGGCCCTTTGGTTCGAAATTTTAATGCTGAACTTATGTTTGATGTTATACTTTAGGCAACAGGGTGCATCAAACTGTTGCTGTCCTTGTTTGTGGCAACAGTTTGGGGAAACGGTCTTTTCCTCTTTCTACGGTGCTTCTGTGCACAAAGTTGTTTTTTTTTCAAGTTTTGCAATGAAGAACCAGCAATCTGGCAGGGCAACTGTGGTTTTCACCTTTATGTACATGTACAAGTGAAACACTTTGAATGCCTTCCAGAAGACGCGGTTTGATATGTGCACTGGTTTCCCCAAGTTATATCATGACCTGTCCCTGTCATATGGAGGCCTGCCTGCATTGAGCAACAGCACTTCTACCTGTAGCAGCCTTACCTGTTTAACTACATTTCTCTGTAGCAAGGTGGGAACGTCACAGTCCCAAGAATTTGGAAAGCTCAATGATGTCACATAAAAGGATGATTGTGTGACACCATGCGCCGCCATACACAGATGTTAATGTGTTTCCACAGAAGCCCTTGGGTATGACAGTGACATCAGGTACAAATCCCTGGGCTGATGGAGGGAATTCAGACACACAAGCTTATAACACACACACGCACAAACTGGTTTTGGAGCAGTGAGAGTAACAACAAGTTTTGTTTTTTTAAGAACTATTCACAGAACTTTTTTTTAAAACTACATAATAGTTACATACAGTTATATAGCTTAGCACGCCGCAGTTCTCTGGGCAAGGTCAAGCCTTGTTAAATGTAGAGTAACTACATCTTAGCTAATAGTAGTAGTTGCTTGGCAGCCTTTTGACGTGGTCGGACATCACATGGTACAAATGAGTTGGTTTTTTCGAGGAAAACCCGGACTTAACTTTTCACCTCGCAAAGGACAAACTACTTCCTACATTGGCACTGAATCATATAATCAATCATATAATTTGAACATTACATAATTCCTGGGGATACGGGGAGCTGAATAGGACTTGATGAGCCTGCACCAAGCTATGACCCTAACCCCATCCAGCACTTTTAAGATGTGTTTGAACAGGCTGTGGAGCAGGCCTCATTACCCAGCATTAGTGTCTGACCTCACTAATGCTTTTGTGGCTAAATGGGGGTGAAACCCCTGGAGCCAGGTTCCCAGAAAAAAAAAATGGTACCATACCTTACCAGAAGAATGGAGGCTGTTACAGCACCTTATTAATGGTGAGTGATTTTGGAATGAGAATAGCAAATTGGGTGTACAGACATTGTAAAGCACCATATAGGATATATGTTGCTGTACAGTATATTCCTGACGTATACGTTTGCATAAAAGCATATCATCCACGGAAGAACCTGCCTTCTCCAATGTGCCTCAAATTTTCTCTTTCTATTCTCCTGAGAGAGAGGGAGAGAGAGAGAGAGAGAGAGAGCTTAGTTACATGCTGGTAGGACAACCTCAGCCAGAGGGCTGGGGAGAAGACGAAAGGGGAGTAGACAGACAAGATGAGAGGAGGGCAGAAGAAAGGAGAGATGGGGAAAAACAACATAAGAGAATACGAGGAGAGCAAAAGAGAGCAGAGTCAAGCTTAGGAGAGGCATCAAGTGACCTCCTCCGTCTCCATTGTTAAAGAACAGAAGAGCGAGGCTGGCTAGAGGCCACCGCAGGGGTAGAATACATTAGAAACCAGCCAGGAAGACACAGAAGAGAAAGAGTGAGACAGCGGAAGAAAGAGTTTATGAGTTTTTCATGTTGGAGTAACAGCAAACATCAATACTGGCTGATCTAATATGGCTTTTTTACACTGGCATTCATGATGAGCTGAATAACGATAACTGCACAGGTCAAGTTCATTGTAAACTGTGGCAAGTATGTCTGTCTGCATGTTACATGTGGTGTATCTTCAAAGGTTTGCAGAGGAAACGGATAGCGATGAGGAGAAATGACTGGATTTGGGATGGATGATGAAAACGGGAAGTGGAAGTACGTCACGACGCAAAGGAAATGTCTGGAGAGGACAGGGAAACAGGTGGGGGCACACTGTGACTTCTAAGAAGTACTGACAGCGAACGTGGAGATATGGTGATTAATAACAATCAACATAGTGTGTGTGTGTGTGTGTGTGTGTTCTTTGCCCAAGGACACTTTGGCAAGAGGACTGAAGGAGTTCAAACCATCGACCTTCTGCTCAGTGGACGACCCTCTCTATATCTCCCGAGCCATAGTCGTGTGTGTCTGTCCTCCACACCCTCACTGTCTTGCTCCATCTAGGTCACACTACATCTTGTTTTGGCACTTAAAAGTTGGCATTAGATCTAAAGAGATGTCGATGTTAGCATGGATGTAATTCTTTAGGATGCTGTTATGTAGAAGAACCTCTGTCTTGTCGTGGTGTGAAAAGTCAGGACAACATTTTCTGAAAACGAAAAGGAAATTAAGATTTTAAGTAATTCCATGACAGTCTTATGAAATGTTTGTTCTCCAGAAACATCAACTTTTTTTGGTATGGTTTGAATCCTTTTTTTGGTTTGTTCTTTTTGTGATTTGAAACACGTTCTTCAAACTTAATTTAGTTGGCAGAATTTCTACAGATGTTTCAAAACACCTGATTCATGTGGACGCTGGAAGACTTCAAAGGGTTTGGCCAATGATGATCAGAGGTTATAATGCCTCTGGCGCCTCTTCCGGCAGTGTATGAACGTGTACGAATGTGACAGAAAAAGCGCTGTATAAATATATTCCATTACACACTCATACACACCCACTCACTCATAAACACCCATTCACAAAAAGAAAAAGAGTAAGGAGGCACAGGGAGACACCAGGGGCCCTGGAGTCACGGCTGAGCTATGACACCTTCATGCTGGAGGTTGAGTTTGTGTCCCGTCATTGACGTGTAATCCACTTGTTAATGGTAACCATAATGTTAACCTTGAACGTATGCTTAACCACGGGTTAGGGCTAGATGTGTAACCTTAACCATACTTGCACCATCATTTAATTGCTAACTACAATCTTTCCCTAACCATACTGAAATTGTCGCGCCAGATATTGCAGAAAGACACATTTTAACAACACGAGCATTAAACATAATCCAGGACTTTGCAGTCTTCAAATATTCTCGTCTGGCGATAGAGTTGCTGCGCCATAACTCATATCGATTGAGATTGAATAAAAAAGAAGAAAAGGAATCCTCATACAAAGCATCTAGGGAAACCCAGCTTTTCTTTCCCCAGTCCTGCTCCATTTTTGAAAGTGAATGATTGAAAACATCCTTGAATCCTCCACCACAATCTGGTTTTAATCTGCTTCCTTCGACACCAAGGAAAAGCTCCAAGGTGGTGTCTGTGCTGAGGAGTGGGTGAATGGCTGTCAGCTGCCCTCCACGAAGGGGCTGCATGATGCCAGGGTGACAAAAAAAAAGGGAGGGAGGGGGGGGGGGGGGGCAGGAAGGGTTGCCACCCAGCCGGCACAACCAGGCAACCATCTGCTCTGAAACCTTTCCTGTGGGAGACAACTGTACCCTTCAGAGCACCCCTTGGAACTGTCTGCAAACCGATCACAGTTACTCTTCACATGCTACTCACAGTTGACTGAGGCCTGTTCTCACTGTGACTGTGGAAAGCCTCTGCAGTACAGTACGTTCATACGTCTTTTTTTTCCATTATACTCCAGTTCAACACAAAATTCATCCTCCAAAGCTGTTACACGATTAAAGCACTGGACACAGGATTGTCAGTGGAGTGGAATGCAGGGGTGCCATTGGTGATTTTATGTCCGACGAAAAAGATGTTGCGCTGGGCCCCACCACCACAGGCCATGCCAAGCCCGATAACGTAACACTGTGCAGACATGCATGCAACATTCATGCAGCGGAGCAATTTGATGCAAGACTGAAACAATATATTTATATATGTATATAATGTATTATTTTCTTCCTGATTACTTTTAGTTTCCTTTTTTTTAGTTCCCCATTGTGGGACGAATAAAGGTATATCTTATCTTATCTTAAGTACATTGTAAATGAATTATTCCATTCACTTACAAAAATATTCAGGCACATATTTAATTGTAAACATTTTAATTGCACATAAAATCTTCATCCATTTGGATCACACAGATTGAACATAAACAAACGGATTGCTTACTAATAAACAAATAGTCATTAATAAATTGTAAACGCAGAATGCAGAAAACAAATCTGTGTCATCCGAATGGATGGACATTTCAAAAACAATTAAAATACGCAATAACTCTCAAATATCAGCAACTTAATATTTTGTGAGTGTTAATGGTGATGAGGACAATATAATGTAATAATACATTTTAGAGCCCCTGTCAGTCACAGGCCTTTGGAATCATCCTTACTTCCCCGACCACTGGATGACAGAGTTATTAAGGTCATGAGTCAGACTACTCACAACCCTTAAGCCTAACCCACCAAAAAAAAAGTCTCTGAAAGCCACTTCATCACATTCAAATAAATGCTGTGAATAATTTGAAACGTACTGAGTCTTAAATTACTGGATTCGTCTTAAAAAACTTTTTAACGTTTTGCATCATTTTGTGGGACTATGTAAGATCCTGCTGACCACACGTGTGACCAGTGTTTACCATAAGAGAAAAAGAGTTTTAGATAATAAGACAACAAACAGAAACACTGCTTTAAGACAACACAAAACAATTTTCTCATATAATAAATCTCTGCCACACTTCTAAAAACCATTCAGCTTTTCCAACACAGTAGTTGTCACTATTTTGCCCATTGCCACGTGGAGCTCCCAGTGTTTTTTTTTCCATCACACCAGAGGGAGCCCCTGTCACTGCTCTGCTGTCTTGTCCCTCTGCAGTGTCTAATGCCTCATCCCTTATGATAAATTAATGCTGGATGATGATGACGGATATCAACTGTGCCAAGGTAACTGCCATTATGGAGCGGTGATTGAGGGCCGGTGAAGCGAGGCTGTAGTTTATACTGTCTCCCCGGTGTAAAGTGCTGGTGTGATGACAGGGGTCATTAGCTTGGGGAAGGTCAGCGGTGTTAAGCTTATGCACTTAAAGTTGATGAAAACTGATACCCAAACGAAAAGAGGCGACTCGTCTGTGCTCCGGCGTGAAATTGTTTCATGCATTAAATTTATGAGAAGTATATGAACAGAATTTTAACACAGTGTTTATAATGTTCTACAATGTTGTTGTAAGCAGTCGTTGTGTTGCATTAAGGAGAGGTTTAAGTGTTTACTAGTGATTGGCGTGCGCAGGCATGGGACAGAAAATAACTGAGAAAAATGGCCGAGAGCTTATGGGGAGAGCGACATGAATATAAGTTATTACATAAAAGTGCATGAATCGCAAAAGTAATGTGTGGAAAATGTTCATTATGTCAGGTTAACTCTGAGATAACGCAGAGTAAGGCCAGATATATGCTTTTAACTACATAGTTTGTGAGTGCATGACAGCTGCCTTGCTCATTCTGCGTCTGTTTGGAGCACATTGTACATGGGCAAGGACGTGAACAGTTACTGTCACAAAGCCACTCATTCGTTATGGTTGCTTCGTAGAAAGAGTTGATGACAAATACATACAAAAAAAACCCCATAAAATATAACCTGTTCAAAGACTGGCTGACAATAATAGCGTCTTGAAACAAACTCTGTTGACCTTTTGGCCTTTTCAGGAAGTAAAAATGCAACTCTATGATTCATATCTGGAGTTTAGGCCCCAGGCAAAACGGTGTCTCATGTGAAAATAATATCAATCGCGTTGCAATGTGTGGATTTGTCCGAGCCCAACTTGTGTGTGTGAGTGGTTTGGAAACAGGCATCTGAGCTGACTTGCCAATCTTAGCAAATAGTGAGGCAACATTCAGGAATCACCTGGGTCTTGAGAGTCACAGTACACTGTGAGGACAGGACGACTGGAGTACTGCACAATGTTGAGTTATTGCCTTTGTGACCTATAGTGCTCCATACATAATTAAAATATGTAATGTTTGAATGGGGTGAAACTGATGTTTAAATCCAGCATTGCCACCTCAGATCAGCTTGTACACACACACAGACATGCCAACACACTGTCCACACACGCCCAGCATGCTGTAATGCTCTCCACCACCCAGATAATGATTTAATTGTGGTAGAAAATTGTCCCAAGTATAAACATAACTCTCCATAATGTTCCCACTTTTTGATGATAATCTGCCAATTTACAGTATATACAGCTATGGAGCATTGAAAACTAATCAGAGAGGATCTCTTGGACTACAAACAGGTTGAGAACTACTGTTTTACACCATAGAGCTATATTTTATTTAACTATACTTTATAATGAGGATGATGAAGGTCATTTTAGATGAAAGAACTGTTCATGGAAAACTGATTCAAATGCTGGCACGCTCAACATTCATGGTGTTGCCTTGTAACTATTACAATACATATGGCAATCAAACCAATGCTGTTGGCTTTTAAAAGCAATGCACTGGATTTCGGAATAGCAGAGGCATATTTCTAGTTCTATATCCTCTAGTATTGGACTGGTTTTAATTGGCCATCGTGCTGGTTTTGTCCGACAGACCTGGCAACCCGGTGTATGTGTAATAGTGAGGAAAGGAAGAGTAGAGCAGCACATTCAGTGGAAATATTGGATTTTAAAAATGCAAATGTTTTATTATTCCAGACAGAAACACAGGTCTGTGAGACCAGAACAATTCAGTTATAAGTTGTGATATTTCCTCATAAGTACAATACCGAATATGCAGCTTGTGTGTATGAACTTTATTTGTTTAGGAACTTTTATGCAAAGTGCTTCACAGTTTACGAACCAAAAAGTAGATACAAAAACAAATTGCTGATAATAAATACTGTAAAACAGATTTTAAAATTAAAGATTAAAAAAAAGAGAGAATTTGACAGAGCTGGTGTGAGGTTATAAATTATTGAGTTATGAGTTATGTAATAATTCAGTTAGTTATTTATCACAATACATATTCATGCAACATGCCCAATGATGTCTACGGTATACTCTAGTCGCTAAAAATGTATTTTGATTACATTTACCACACTGACAATTAGAGACAGATGACTCAAAATAGAATTTAAAAAACATTTTAATCAAGGTAATGTAACAGGAAACGGTTTCATTTTCTTTCTTTGATTTTTCAGTCATTAAGCTCAACATTCCGTTCACAACTCTTGATGCCGCCATCTTTCCATCTCTGTAGAGTATTTCTCACTCCATGCCATTTCCTCTGTGTTGCCTTTGCACCATGTCACTCAATTATATTTATTCATGCGTGTCGTGCTTGATATACAGTATGAATATTTTTATTAGATGCTGCTGTTGAGACCCCATTTCTTTATGGAGCGTTGAATTTATATTCATGACCATGGGTGCACATTTGCAGGTGCGTAATGATGGAGGAGTCTTGTCCTACCACACAAGGCTACAGAGAAATTAATATTTGTTGTGTTTGCACCAGCCTGTGTCGCCTGGATGACACCTTGACTCAGATGGGGAAAAAAAAAAGAGAAATATATTGGATTTGTGTGTGTTACTCATTGTGATTTTTGATCATCCAGCGGAGAGCTGCTTGTTGGTGAATACTGGATGATGAAGAGAACTAAACCTGTTTTGAGGAACATTTAAGTAATCAGTTCATTTATGTATACAGTAAAGGCTTTTATACTAACATGTATACATTCTGTTGCCACTTGTTGGTTGAGAGGTAGGATTACAATGCACCTGAGTAAGAGAGAGGAGAGTGGAGACAAGAAGAGAAGGGGAAACAAACATGAGTCGTCAACTGTGTCTAAACTTCGAAACATTTTAGAAATCTTTAGTATACAAATAACATTGAATTGAATTTTCCATAAGTAGTAAATCAATCTTGACATTAAAAACGAGTGTCCTACCCTTTCAGAAATGTACGCCTATCCCAGCATCATCTGTTGTCAGGTGCATGATGGCCTGTTTACACTGATGTGTTCTGTGGTGCATTACAATAATGTTTTGACAGCAGCAATGTTAATGTTGACGCATGTTCTCCAAGCAGCAGAGAATGCATTGCATCATCGTGGACGTCCCCGGCTGCCGCAGAGGCAGTGTCCCTCTTTGTCAGCCACCATAACATCCATCATGGGACAGCCAAGCCAAACTGGGCCTGCGTACAGTAATGCTAAACATCTGCTTGCATTCCTCAAAGCTCCTGGTGCTTTACTCCAGAAGGCAGAAGGAGGTGATGCTGGCCAGAGCAGCCTCGCATCTGGAACAATGTCAGTTTCCAACGGTCCATATCTGCTACTTCTCAGAAATCCTGAGATTCCCCCCGTGTGTTCCATCGAACCTAATCTGAAATTCTCTAACGCCAGGATGCAGTTTGCTTCTCTGTGAGAGTGGAAGGTGTTGGACTGAAGATCCGGTAAAAGCAGAAAACCTTCTCCATGCTGTGGAGGAGGCTTGTGGACACAGAGCTTTGGTCTCATGCCAAGGGTATTTCTGCTGCTGGCTGGACAGGGCCAACATTGTCTGTGATGTAGAATCATAACTCTGGCGTGACCTAGCCCAGAGGTGGGGGAAAAGTAATTGACCAATTCTCTTCTGTAGGTATAGTTTGGGGAAAATGCCATGCATTCACAAAAAGTGAGAAACTGTACGTATGAGAGCTATAAGGGAGAAAATCCGCGATGTTCTTTCGTCTTTGGTTGGGAGAAACTGAGGGGAAAGCAGATCTTCACGTCCTGCAGAATAGATTGTCATTATGAATACCAGCTGCCGCACAGCGACACCATGGTGACAGGTCTGAGATTGGAAATATGATTAGCTAATCCTGCAGGATGAGACGAAATACTGCGCCTTTCTGAAGACCAAGGTAAACTTTGTTGAGGATGGGAGTTAATTGAAGTGTCACTCCATTCCCCATTTGAATGACGTCTCGGACAAATGAGAATCACTGTTCCCCCTCGCCCTCACTCCCCCGCTCTGCATAAATCTCTGTTTGGAGGTCACTGACTCTGAAAACAGCATCCGGTCAGTTAGTTCACACCAATATCGTAGTCTCTCTCTGGCATAAAATGGTCGCTCAGCTTTATCTGCTGCCAGTAGGCTTGACTGACATGCATATTAGCTCCTTTCTCCCAGGGCTCTGAAAACACATCATATTTTCTTCAACTTTCATTTTCTCCTCTCAGATTGTGGCCAAGTTGAGGTGTCTTTGTTGCATGCTAATTGCGCCATGCTCACCTCTGAGAATGAGCAAGGAATATATGCAAGGAACCAAATGTTTTTTCACTGTCTCTGTCGCAGTAAAAAGTGTCATCCAAGAATACCAAATTTCCAAGGTCGGCCTTCATCCGTGGAGAACGAGTGCATATGAAAATACATATGAAATGTGATTGTTTGGGGACAAAAAGTCTACATGGCAATATAAACGTTTTTCTTCTTCTGCAAACTCTGAAAAACCACCTTTGGCTCCTATCAGCCTCGGTGATGTGCCACGTCTCAACTATTGTTTCCGCCCCCTTCTCCCGATTCTAATTCCACAGCAATCCCCTTTGCTTTTGTTTCTCAATTACATGACAAAATCAGGCCTCTCGATCTCTCCCTGAAGGGTATCAGAGGAATCCTCTGTTGCATCTCTCAACCTTCCCGCTCCCATCGTTGCACTGTAAGATATGTGATTTCTTGCCTTTGAGAAAAAGATGACTGCAAGTAATGAAATGCTGGAGAGACATATAAAGACGTAACAGTTATGAGGAGAGAAACTCACTCAGGTACCAGATGTCTCTCTGGCACACGTCTGTATGGTCTTACCACTTGAATAAAGGGCTTGGTAGAGGGACAGACATTTAAAATACCACAGACAAAGAACAAATGAATTGAATGCACATGCTCTCTATCACATATACCGGCCTATTCATTATATGCATGGAGACGTTTCTCAAGGAGAATGGGCTGCTCACGGGGAAGGAAATGTATAAAAGCAATGAAGAGCGTCGGTAACCCTGTTTTGTTGCCCATTTTATAGATGGCAAGTGTGTGTCATGAAATATAGTCTGAGCAGGCCTTGTGTTTTGGATGAAATGAGTAAGATGGTGGGTGTGTTTGTGTGGTTGAGGATGGTCTGAGTAACGTGATGGTGTGTGTTGGAGCCAGAGGATGCATGAGTCGCTCGGGCGGATGGAGGAAACGACAGCTGCCGTGGCACAAGACAGACATGCATCCACAGAAACCTCAGCATCTAAAACCACGACAACGCTACTTTATCCATTCGTCAATATACTTATATTCTTATTCTTATTGTCATTATTGTTAGTTCAATGGATTGATTAAGTGACTTGCACCACCACTCTCAATCTCTGCTGAGGCTCCAGATGGTAGTCAGAATTTAGCATCAACAGTCCATGGACTCAAACCTGCCATTCTGTCAACAGTCCAGTCTGCCAGTGGTGGTGACATGGTGTGGGGGATGTTTTCCTGGCAACACTCATTGCCTAATAATACCGATTAATTGTAATTTGAATGCCACAGCCTATCTGGGTGTTGTTGTTGTTGCTGACCACGTGCATCCTTTTGCCCAAACCGTGGGAGGACAGAGCAGGACAGAGGCAACATTTTCTCAACTGAAATTTTGAGAAAATATATGAAAGTTGCTCAAATAGCTGTCAGAGCAAAGGGAGACCCTACCCTGTATTAGTCTTGTGCAGGGTCATTAATAATCCGTTAACTAACTCTTCCCCTGCCACATAATATCTGTTATTCTTTGCCTGGGAATTAAGAAAACCGTCTTTAATTGGATGCTTACATTTAGCTGGCTAGCTTTAAATACTATGATTGATCTTCCTGTAACCGTGGTTCCTCACCAAGTTGCAACACACAGAAGCCTGTATTCTGTGGAATGACCAGCAGAGAGCGACTCCACTGGTTGAAAAAAAGAAGTCTGTTTCTATAGAAGTCTATGAGAAAATGACTCTACTTCTCACTGGATTTTTAACTGTTAACATTTTCCGAAGGAAGTTTATGGTCAATCTACAGTTTCTAATTCAGCATGATGTTCATTTTGTAAATTGTTGTCTCATTTTGAGTAAAATAGATAAAGCACGGAACGTATTCGAGCATGGCTACGCAGTGACTGACAGCTAGTACCGTCCAATTGGAACATGGTTGCAGTTGTAGCTGGCCGTGCAGAGGATAAGCTCTCTGTCAGGCCGACATCTGGTTCCAAAAAACCAAGATGGCGCTGAAAATGCTAAACTTTAGGCTTCAAAGCAACTGACTTCTTTTTGCAACCAGTGGAGTCGCCCTCTGCTGGTCATTTGACACAATACAAATGTCAGGCATGACTGTATGTGAAAATGCCTGGACATAGTCACCACCGAGCCCGGAAAATGAAGCCAATGCGGAAGTGCCTGAAGCCTGTGATCTCCGGAATGACCAGCACAAGGCGACTCCACTGTTTGCAGGAAGAAATATATGAGAATACTTCTCACTTGATCTATAAAGTCAGTAAACATTTTCCTGGGAAGGTTACTATAAGCAGGGTATGCGTCGGGGCATCGATACAGGGTGATTGACAGCAAGTGGTAAAAAAAACAACAACAACAACATGGCGCTGGTCAAAATGCAAAACTCGAAGCTTCGAAAATGGCCGTTCACAAACCAATGGGTGATGTCACAGTGGGTTGCCACTTGATAGTAATATACAGTACAGAAGCTGCGTTATTGTGCTAAAACCTCTCACCGCAGCAAAAAAAAAAGCACTAATGCAACAATTTATTGTCATATGTGAAAAAACTTTAGAGGAAGAGAACAAAAGAAAGAAGGAGACAAGGAAACTATATACTGGATCGTGTTGGAGAGCTACGTTTTATGAGACATTATCATTTTTTTTTATGGTGTGTCCTGTTGCACAAAGTCTGCAGGCCCTGCCAGTATCATCTGACACATGGTGTGTGTGTGTGTGTTTGTGTGTGTGTGTGTCTGTGTTTGTGTTGTGAGAGAAAGAAAGCAAGGGTTAAGGTTCTGACAAAGGAATGTCTGAGTGAAATGAGGGCTAAATCTGCCCATCAATAAGCAGCTTGGGCCGGTGCCATGAGGGCCACATGCCTCCCTGCAGATGCAGCTATACTTAAAAAACAAACGATACATCTGGATATCAGAGCGTGCGTCTGTGTGTGTGTGTGTGTGTGTGTGTGTGTGTGTGTGTGTGTGTGTGTGTGTGTGTGTGTGTGTGTGTGTGTGTGTACACAGGCCACATGCAACTTGGTGCTCCTTCCATCAAGGATTAAACTCTCAGACATAGACTCATCTAATCACTGGTGGCCCAAATGGAGAGAGAAAATCCAATCCCCTCCCAACAGAAGCAGATATGCACCACGGAGCATGGCTGAATGAAGAGCCTCCCCTCTGTCAGGCCCAGCAACTTGTGTTATTCAATGGTTCACCCACATTACAAAAGACGCGTTGTCTCTCTAACCAGAGCAAAAATCCATTAAATGCAAAAATTGTGCTGTAAAAATGCCATTTGAATAAATACGCATCAGCATTATTTGGAATTTACAAATATTTAGTAAAATCCATTATTTCCTGTGCCACTGGCTGCAACACGGCCCCAAAGCAGAACATTTACACCCCAATGTTGAACAGTTGGCTGGGTGATCTATTCATCAAGCTTTTCTGCTTTGTGGACAGCAGTTGGCTTGCTTTTCAGAACCTCAGTCAGTTGCTTAGAGGAACCTGTGGTTCTTAAATGTTACCACAAGATGTCGAAAGTCAGATACTTCAGTTTACCTCAGACATTTGCCTCGTGACCTTAACCTTAGTCCTGATGTCAAATGAGACCTTAAGAGTCAGAGTTTTGAGAATTAGCAATGATATGAACGGCAGAATTGCAATTTTTTTCATTTTTCAGTTAATGAAAAAGCCTCAATGGGGAAAATGAAAGGTTTTTGAAGACAAAATTATGTAGATCTTTGGACTTTTTGTGATGTATATAAACTGTCTTTGCAGAAAACGTGTCTAAGTTTAAAAGAAAACACTGAACAGTTTGAATCAACAGTAGATACTCGAAAATTCAAATATCTTATAACTGGGGCAAATAAAATAAAAACTATCTACATGGCAGTGGAAGTGAGAACAAAACACAATGTTTTACACGAATAAACCTCTTCTCAAATTAAATTAAAGTTTTGACTAGCCTTGTTGAAATTGATGAACTAAATAGGGATCCATTTTGCCAAAGTTGATTTTTACTTGACAAGGGGAGATAGAAAGAATAGACTGAGAAGAGGTCTGGCTGTTGAATACATGAATACATATGTGTAGTATTGACAGATAAAAAAAAAAGGTCAAAAAAAGACAAATGTTTATTGTTATGTGGGTTGGCAACACTGCTCATCTATCATTCACGCCAATAGAGCACAGTGGATTGAAGTCAAATTAAAATAAATAGCACGGGGAGGAAAGGAAGAGGGAGTTGGAGCAGATATGGTTTGGCTTAGATTGGATTCTGCACAGACAGTGGCCAGATACACCTGGGTTCCTCTGTTCATCTGAATCCACATATTACCCCTGAATATAAAACATCAGAAGCCTGACAAGCTGCCTCCAGTGTTTCTGAGATAAGGTGGAGCTCTCGCAGAGGAAGTGCAGATTTAAAAAAAAAAAAGAAGCTTGTGCTTGTAAGTTTGTGTCCTCCGACATGTTAAGAGGAGTATGAACAGCAGAATGTGCACAAACATGCACAGAAACAAGCAGAAATCAGTGAAAGTCATGGACATTTTTAATGACAAATTAGTTATTTCACACTCTGTCATCATGCCTATAACGTAGCCTAACACTTAATACAAAATACAGATTGTGTCCATCACCAGCAGTAAAATGATCGTCAAGAAATGCAGACACACATACTTCCCACCGAGGTGCATCCTCCTACACAGAGAAGGGTTTTTCTTATTCATAGCAGATATGATTACCTTGCAGCTCAAAAGCCACGTCGTTCTCCAGAGCTGCACAGAGCTGTCATTGTTGCATGCTGTTTTTCTTCCTGTCGCACTGCTGTTGATATCACTCTCATCCAAATTTCATCTCACTAAACGGCACACAAATTACTGAATGCTTCAAACCTGTGTATTTGATAAACCTACGGGGAAAGATACAGTGTTTGGGAAATTGTTGACCTTCGGGTGTTCAAAACACGTGAGCCATGTCCACAGAAACTTTTAAAATCAATAGCTTATCAGCACTGCAACACACATACTCACACTGCATCTTCAAAACAGTTTTACAGGAAGTGAAAACATATTGTTCACCGTAGCAATGCACTTGGACCCTCTGAGGAATAACTGCACTAAAATCAAGACAGAGTCCTCATGAGTGTAACCTGAGGACCTATTTTCGATAAAGTCACGTGTCCAAGATTTTAAAAAAAAATCATTATTGTAATAATGGAAAGAAATACGTGGCCTTGTTGGGATTTCCTCTTTTAAACGAGTACTGTAGTCACTAGAGATCAGTGGAAAATATCTTGATGCCACCTTTCTGATAGATTCACAGATTGGCGTTAAAAACTTTATTGGATGCATCTTGAGTTTTCTAATTCTCAAATGAGAAGGAATGAGCATGAAATGTTTGAAAAAAATTGTGAACAAATGATTTCTCTGTGACGCATTGTGTAAAAGAGATACACGTGTAAATATAAAGAGAGAAAGATGAGAATTGGCAAAAAATTCCAATTGTGTTATTACATACTTTATTCAGGGCTAGATGAGTCTTGTCTCATGTGTGATATTCCTTTACATTAAACATGGGGAAATCATGTCATGCAAAGATCAGGTTTAAATGTGAAATATTGACTTTTCAATACAATCCACGCATTGGTGACCTATAATAATTGTACAGATAGAGCCTTGTCATTCTTATTGTTCAGTCATGGACCAGCTCAGTAAAGTAAGGATTTTAAGAGATCTATCAACTGTAGTAACAAGAATTTGAAATTGAAATTGATTGTTGTTTGTGGATTGCACATCCTCACTATAGCGCCCTCTCTCATTATATGTCTGCTCCTTATTGTCGACTCACACAATTAACCCTGATTACGCCACATACTGCGACCTTACCATATAATCGTCATTTCAACTATGAAGAAAATTGTCTCCGTCTTTGCTGTGACATTCAGCACAGGCAGTCATCAGATCAATAACTTCATAACGATGCCCTGTGAGGATTTTTGATAGAATTGGGGGGGGGGGGGTGGTGGGGGGCATTCCACTCGCGCAGACCTGTTCTTCAGCCTCGTCTCAGACGCCGCAGAAGCAGAACGCAGCCACAATCCAGTTGCAACATTACAGCCATTCCCCACAGCTTTGCTCTGATAAAATCTCAACCTATGCACCCGCTGCAGCCCCCAGCAGGTATAACTGGGTGCCATTTCCACCCAGTTACATCAGCAGCTCTCCGTGTAAAAACCTGAAAGAGAGGCTCCTGCCATTCAGTCATACAAAATTAATGAATGTAAACTTTTTTTTCTTATTTTCTTTTTTAAACGAAGTGAGCTGGCTGTTTGTTTCTGTGTGTGTACTGTATGTAGGCCCTTACTGTGAGGGAGGATGTGGATTACAGCTCTGCTACCTCTGTCTAATGAGCAGAAACCTTAATCCACACCTATCAGATACTAATTCCTAACCCGACTCACCTCACACTCGCTTGTAGCCCAGCACTGCAGTGTTGATGGCAGCGTGACACAGGTTCATGAGCTCATTAAGGTTAAACTGAAATTAATTCATCTTTGCTGAGAATTTTGTATATACACCTTTGGTATTTGCTTGATGCCTTCTTGGTTAAAACTGTACTAACTAAAAAAAAAGAGAGACATTTTAATTGTATAAATCATTCTCTTGCAATAACACCACAGGTGTTAAAAAAAAAAGTTGGAAAGTACTGGTGGTGCTGTACGTGATTATTTTTTTTCTCTCTCTAAGGGTTTCAGGTGTCCACACAGATCTCCGTTTCCCAGTTTCCAGTGCGTTCTCCAGCACTGCCACGGTAGATGTGTGGACATAGGTCATGAGACAACGATGAGGTAAAGGGCCGGGTGCATGCATCTAAAAACAACACGAAGCAGAGACACATGACACAAATGACATGCAGGCAATTAGAGAAAGCCAAAAATCATTAGCACCCAATTGCTGCGATCTGTGTCAAAAATCAGTCATATCTTAACAAACACACATCGTAAATGTCAGATGTCCCTTGGACACATTAGAAAAAAAAGACCCTCCTTATTTTTCAAGAACGTGCTTTAGAATATGACATCAGTATCAAAGTAATCCGTCAGTGGTTGTCGGTGCATCATTAGGTACATTGCAAACAGAAAGAATACATTTTATATTTCCCCACAGAAAAAGTGAGGAAAGTTCCTGTTTGTCCTGCTTCAGAGTATAAATCATATGCATCCTCATGCTCTACACGTAGAGATAACACAAATGCATTTCATTGCAATAACAGAATGAACCAGTACACACGTAACACACACACATACACACAAACACATGCGCGCACTACATAGCTACAGGATCTGTCAGGCCACATGACACTCCTGCACAAGTTCTCATATCGTTCAGCCACAAAGACATGCTCTCTGAAAAGCCCCATGCTCACAGACACACCATTTTATTTGTCCTTATAATTTAAGTTTACCCCGGCTGACAAGTGTGATGTCCTTTCACACACTGGCTGAGGGGGGAGAAACTGCTGACACGGACACTTGTCCCATGAATTTCGTTCCAGTGGCAAGAATCTGCTGACGACGCCAACTGTCTCAGGAAGAAATCTCAACAAAGAAGTGAAATTAAATGCCGACAACTTCTTCTGTGCCTCCCGGAGCTACACCTCGGCTTTAATATTTCATACCTGCTAGCATATGTTCCATATATTCTCATCAATGACTGACATCACCAGAATTGGGTTCAAGGAAATCAAGGAGACAAGGAAACAACATAACGAGGTATCATTTCATGGACTGTGATTTTTTACGACTGGTCACACCTCAGGTTTTAGGATTATAGAGAGTTCTTTGTTTAACCTGGAGAGCATTAGTTGTACAATTCAAATATCCATACAGGGAGTAAACAATGGGAAGAAAGATTTACTTGTCAGATATTCTGGGTGGCTCACTATTCATGTTAATTTTGAGACACTGCAATGTTTTAAAAATGATATAGAACATTTTTCTTTGTGTTTCTTCTACATTTTTCAAGAAATTTAGTTTAAACTGGTTAAAAATGTAATTTGTTAAATGCTTGATTGTAAACATTCTGTAAGAACCACATCCACAAAGTCAGCTCCACAGTAATTATTATTTGGATGATTCATATTTGTGATTGCAATATTTTGTAAATTCTGTTACTTTCAAAGATGGCATTAGAGAGCAAGGAAACATTACAAAGAAGACATGAAAACAACCAAGAGGTGTGTGGGAACTGGTCACACAAAAATATGTGGGTCACTGTGTTGCCTGGAGACTTGGTTGTGCTTCTTGCGACTTAACCTAAAAGGAAAAGTCACCCCAAAATGAAATTCACAACTATTAGGCCTGTCATCTTGAACAGGCATATACATTTCCAAACATGTCACTCTGGAGTTAGCCGGCCTACAATTTAAATAAATGTGAAAATGATTTATGAAAGTTAATGGAGAGTTTTCAAAATCCCCATTGGCAGGATTGCAGAAGACCAAAGCCCTCTGTTTGTTGTGGTTTCCCCCCCTCAGGATGCGGCGTGCTTTTCATTTATTTCTCGTGATTGCATGACAGCCCTGGTGGAGAGATGAAGTGTGACCTTGGAGAGACTGTGGCACCTAGTAGCGCTGTGGGTGCAATGGAGATATTCTCTTTATGCACTGCATCCCCTCAGTCGATGGTGCGACTTTACAAATTTGTGATTTTAAAAGGAATCTTATCCCCACAGTTCTTTCCCCTGTGTCTGCCGGATGATCACGAGGCTGTAATCTCACACAACTGGAAGGAAGAACTCATCTCAGCTCTCACCGAAAGTCTCAAGAGGTTTGTCGAGAGCTTGTATCAAGGAGAGAAAATCAGTCTGTCCTCCTGCTCTATATGCTGAATATATATAGTGTATGTCTATACCTGCAGATGTGTATATTTGCCTTGGGCCTACTGACTCCCATGAGATGGCTGTCCGTGCCAGTACAGATTCCAAACCCTGTTTAAATGTTGGCAGTCTGACTGTTCGTGACCACTGCGCATGGTTTTCAAGCGTTGAATGTTTGTTGTTGTTTATGTTGTTTAGCCATGCTAGCAAGCTATTAGTCTAACAACGGTAATGCTGGTCTGTCAGTCAATCCACCACTTTGGTCCAGTTTGAAATATTTTAACAACCCTCGGATGGATTGTCATTAAATTTAGTACAGACTTTCACGCTTCAAATACGTTGTATCCTAGTTGAGTGGTTCCCTGACTTTTTTTCTAGCACTGCCATGAGGTTGACGTTCATGGTTTTGAGCAAAAATATCTCAACAACTATTCATCTATGATCATCAGACCAAAATTTAAATTTGGCGAGTACTTTTGTTTATGACCAAATACCTACAATACCTACAAGATGTGGGACTCAAATAATCAGGGCAGTAATGGACAAGGAAGAAAATACAGCAGTGGGAGTGCATGTAGTGGTCCCGAAGTGGCTGCCACAACAATAAGAAGGAATATGAGAAGCTGAAGGAGCGACACAGTGAATAGGAATGGTACCATTGATGGTGGGTGTGCTCGGGGGGCTGGGACCTCAGTGACGGGATAAAGGCTTTGGGAGTTTTCGAGTGTGTGCAACTTTCCAGTCTTGGTCAATAAAAGCATTGTCGTAGAGACAGCTACTGTGCAGAACATCATTTGAGTGAGAATTTTAACATTAGTCTGGAGCTGTTGATGCTTGGATGCTTTTAGGAATGTCAGCCCTTTATGTACAAGCTGACAGAGCAGTTTGCAGCAAACAGGTCAGGAGGAGAAAGATGAACATTTCAAATGTTTCTCTGTGATTGGAGTGTGATTGTTAGCTATGCACGTTGGTGTCTTGTTTGTCTCTCTCTCTCTGCACTCTAAACTCTCCCTGCATCAGTCGAGATGCTTTAAGGGGGGCTGACAGCAAAATGGATTAAATAGGGTTTGCTGACGGAATACATATCAAATCTCCGGGCGTGCAATTGTGGGCTGCAGCATTTGCCAGGCTTATGACTTCTGCTGAGGCTGTGGATCTATCAAGTCTAACCTGCTCTCCTCTTCTCCTTGCTATTCAGATGTGGAGGAAGAGAGAGGGAGAAAGGCTAGAGGGAAAGGGAAAGAGCTCTTGATCACCTGCTTTGTCTGAAGTGAGTCACCTTGCAAATATATGAATAGCAAATGCAGGAAAAGTAATCTGGTGGCGCACAGGTACATCCTCCTATTTGCATACCTGCCAGCCCCTGTAGTTAGCTCCTGCATTTCAGGACTTGGCACCTAAAATACGCAATGGTCTGCATATATTTTCTTCCTTTTTTCTGCAAATCTGCGCCTTTATTTTTTCCATCTAGCTTCCTTTTCTTTGTACCCTTCTCAATCCTGTCCATCTTTTCCCCTCCTCTATTTGCCCCCCCCCCCCCCACACTCTCACCTCACTTATCCTTTTTCCTTAGACTCTGTCAAACATCAGAGTGTATCCCCCCGTGGCAGGATGCATGACAGGGGAGCAGGTGGAACAGAGAGCAAATGACAAATCTCCCTCTCCATCCCTCCCTGCGTCTCTCTCTCTCTCTCTCTCTCTCTTTCTCTCTCTCTCTCTTTCTCTGTCTCCCCCACTGTCCTGCCAGAGGCCCTCCTCAGCCTTCCTTCCTCCCTCCTTCCTACACCTTCCCATCCTATCTGACCACATTGACATTCAAATCTGCCCAGGCTGCATTCCACCTTTTCTTGCCATGAAGGTCTCCCCAAACCACCGGGGGAGAAAGAAGGTGGACTAATGTCCCCGCCCTCATTCTTAATCCACAGCTACTGTAGACACATAAAAAGGACAGAGCATTTGCTTAGGTGGTGCTCTGCAGATCACACATCCAGCTCACTAGCCTGTAATTTGTGTTGAAATAAGATGACGGTGTGGTGATTAATGAGAAAATTAACTTGTGTTTCCTGTCCTGAACTTGTGTGCACATTATGTGTTCATGTGTCCCTCTGCATTTAGCTGCTTCTTCATGACACAATCCCCAAAGAAAGATGGCAGAAGAAAGCTGGCAAAAGACTTGTTTGTCTGGCTGTTGTTGTTATTGACATGGTCCCACATGACGCGCAAGTGGAGCCAATGTCTCATATCTGGCCATGAGCTATCATTATCTTTGCCTCCTTCTCTCCGATGAGTCTGCCCCAGCTCCTTGCTGAGGAGCTGGGCTTTATTTAATGGGCTCTTTCAGCTGCGGTTTGCTAGGCGGAAGCCTCTTACAAACCCATTTAAAGAAGGGTCTATGGATTTCATGGCTCCCCGGGCACTCTCTCCTTCTTTCAATAAGGTGAAGTCCAAGGCTTTATCCATCCGTCAGTGGGCCAGGGGAAAAGTGGAAGCAGCAGTTTTTAATCCCAGAGATGCCACTGTCCACTGTATGCTTGGCTGTTCCTGGATAGAAGGGCCTCCTTGCAACGCTCTCACCTGGGGACTTTTTAGTTCCTTTGGCATAGCAGATTTATTCTTACATAGATGGAGATTAAGACTGGGCACCTTGGACACCGCCTGCAGACAGAAAGGATGGAGGAGGAGACGGTGCAGATGCAGATGGTAGAAAATGATCAGACACACAAAGGTTCAGGGCTGCTTGATAATGGTATAACAATAAAATCCATTTGCATTGCACCTTTCATACATATGTTGCAGCTCAAAGTTCTTTACATAAAATTATATCTAACAGGACCTGGTTTGTAGAGCCTCACTATGTTCTCAAAAAGGGTTTGCACAGCAGTGCTTTAAGCTAAATGCTAACACCAAAATTCGAACAAGCTGATAATGACAGTGTTGTCATATTAAGCAGGTGATTACTATATTTGCCATCTTAGTTTAGCATGTTAGCATGGTAACATTTGGTTATTAGCACCAAACAGAAGGTTTGGGCTGATGGGATTGTCATTTATTTGGCTCATGAAAATAATCAATTACAAATCAAAATGTTGGCCTGATGATGTGGCTTAAAGAAAAGTCAGGAGATCACTAAAGTTAAGTAAACAGTAACTTCAGAGAGGGGCATGAATGCGGCTACCAAATTTCATGGCATCCAATTGTTGTTATACTGCGGTGTGGACCAAAATGGTGGACCGACCGACTGGCACTTTATATTGGCCAAATGCAGACTAAATGAAATGGAATTGTACTTCAACCATTCAATAAAAATACTCAGGTCATTATCACACCCTATTCTATTGCTGTTTACAGTAAGCAACACAGAAAGGAATACATTAGCTTTTTAACATGTGCCATTTGATACTACCGATTCATTTCACCATCTCTCACCGTCTCAGCCCCCGGCATACAAATGAAAGGCTTAGTGGGTGAGGGCCGATCAATGTATGATTCAGTTAGTTAGAAGCAAATAAAATGTGGTCAACCTTGACCTTTGATATTAGGAGTGAGAAACATCCACACCTCTCTCAGAAATAAAAGTATTTCCTATTCTCAGTCTCTTCACTGCGCCCCAGAGAATTGCAGGGCAGTGGTTAATGGCATGATCAGAGGCAATCACTTCACTGAGGTCAGAGAATGAGGACTTGAAAGCAATAAAATTTCCCATGATGAGAAATTGTCTGCCAGCAAGCATGCAGAAACACACATGCACGCGCACTCCAAGGTATTTCCATTGTTCAAAAACATATGGGAAGGCAACAGTGGAGAAGTGATCACTGCAGACAAAAACATAAGACCAGTTAAATGTGGTAATTTTTCGGTATGTTAGCAGCATCTTTTGGCTGAACACGATGGTCTCCGAAATATAACAAAAACTATTGGATGCAGTGGAATTCCTGTTAGGTTGAAACATCTTCACATCTACATGAATTGCTATGAAGGTTTTGGTTACCATGGTTCCTGGTGCCTACATGATACTGTATATCCTAACATCTTTGGCAATGGCTCTAGCATTTGCAGTTTTAGATTAAATTCCTTGACGAATATTTGAATGAATTATCTGATGGTACACAAAGTCATGCCCCTTTTGGATGCGATTTATCAAATCGGCAAAACTAATAACCCATGGGTTGCACTTTTTTAATGTTTAGATTGACAAATGTTAGTATTCTAGCATGCTAAACTAACACGGTTGCCTTAACATTTAAGTTAGTAAGGTGATACAACTAACATTGTCCATCCCTACAATTATTTATTGGATCCTAAATTAAGCTTTTTTTCAGATATGAACTCGAGAAAATGTCCAGAAATTTGGGTCAACTTTGGGTCACCAACACATCCACTCCATCGCTCAGAATTTTCCTGCTGTATTCTCACATGGGCTCACTTAGACATTTTCTGGAAATTTTGGGAGGCGGTTGGCAGGGAAGGTTCCACAGAATGTCTGGAGTGATATTTGCATACATTTGCATCCTTACATACAGCCCCCCCCCCCCCCCCCCCCCCCGTAGACATTGAGGAAATGTTTGGACGATTGATAAGCAGGTGTAGCAGAGGGATCCGTTAGCCCTTTAGAAAGGTGGTACATCCAGCAACAACATCTATAGATTATCATAGTGAAACGAGCTGTGGAAGGGTTATGCAAATCAACAGGCAACTGCCAATCGAAACCCATTGTTCTGTCACTTTTGGCCCAGTGTCTTACAAACTCTATCTGCTAGGGTCAAATTTGCGTCTACCCAGATGTGTATTTGAATGAAGGTTTTAACATTTGTTGGGTACTGATTGAAGTAAAGGAAAATGCATATTTTGTCTATTTAATCAACTGATAGTTTTATGCTGAAGGCCAGTTGAAAAGAATTGTAATAGCATAAAGTGGTTTGAGTGTCTGCTGATGCTCCTTTCCCATTTGCTCTTAATAACTAAAGATGGATATGTTCAATAAATATGACCGGGAACATTTTGTGCATGCATATTTTAAGGGAAATCGCAGCATTTAAAAATTGTGACAGTAAAAAGTCTGCCATCACAAATTATTGTGTTCCACAAAATATATAAAGTGCTCTCATTCACTCGTGCATTTTAAGTTTAGACTACTGAAAATGTCATTCAGATTACACAGTAGGTATTGTTCGAAGTGATATTTCGATGTGTACTGTAAGTGCTGCATAATCGTTCTACTGCCTTTTCTCTTTCGATTTGAAGGAATATTCAGGAAACAAAATTCTACTTAGTAAATGCTCAGAGACAACTGAATAACTGCATTGTTTTTTCCCTTACATTTCAGATACCGCTCATGGGTCTTCCCATTAATTTCTGTGCAGCATCTTCGCAGACACTCATTCTTTTCCTTATTTTTATTTGCATATTATCGTTCCGAGTCCCGAGGAGCTGGACTCACTGCCGTGCACGGAGAAGAAGGTACGTTAACACATGATGCAGGTCACAAGTCTGCAAGGTAAACAAAGACACATATGCATACAGACCTCTGAGTGCCTTAGGACCTCACAATCACCTGATTTGCATCTTCAAACTTTTGGATGAAACGCACAATGGGACTGATCCAAGTCGGTTTTTAAGTGCAGACGCCCGAGATAAAATTCCTGCTAATCCTGAAAGACAAGAAGACATTTATTAAACATTTCCGCTGACAAGTTAAAGGACTCATCCAAATGAAATAGTAATTGAAGCATTCATAATTTATGATCATTATTTCCACTTAGGCACATGCCAAGACAATTTGCTGGATTTAAAATTTCTGTCTAAATGTCCTTGAAGGCAGCATAATAATAATAATAATTATAATAATAACAAAAATGATAATAATAATAATAATAACCAGTCCAGTTTATACAGCTGTCCCTGGTTTGTCTCTGTCCTATCCCCTGAGGCAGACGGGCTCCCACCCTGAGTCCGGTTCTGTTTGAGGTTTCTAAGGGAGTTTTTTTTCCCCTCTCTACTGTCATCAAGTTCTTGCTTTTTGTGGGAACTGCTTGGTTTCTCTCTAAAATATTGTAAGGTCTTGACCTAACACCGTAAAGTGCCTTGAGGTAATTTATGTTATGATGTGGTGCTATACAAATAGATTGAAGGGAAAATTGAAATCATAGCTGCAGTGTAATTTCTGGAGTAAAAACTGTTCTGGAGAGACGGCAAGGATAGTGACAAAAGAAACAACACGTGTTTCCCTATGTTTCATCATAATCTCACAGAAATAAATCAATTGCAATTAAGAGGACGTGATAGAATCCGTCTATCTATTGGAAGAACCCTTTTCATTCTACTGTCGTACTTGTTGATAAAAAATAAACTCTACTTCAGCGTTGAACTGAAGCAAACATCTCAAATGTGAGTACATGTGTACACGCAAGTGCAGGGTTGTCTGTGGGAAAAACAGATTTATAGTTGAACATTTTTTTTTTTTGATGACAACTCGCACTCACACTACCGGGCAGCGTTCATTTTTATCTCCTTGTATCTCCTCTGTCCTCTCTAGCATGCAGATCTGACCTCTCATATAGTGTTTGCCGACCCGTGCAGGCCTCCACTGTGTCCCACCTCCACTCCTGCACGGCACTGCCCCAAAAGGGCATATTTGCTTTCTCACCCATCCCAGAGAGTCACATTTGCATTCACCTCTCAATTCACATTTATTTATAAAAAAAAAGAAATAAGGAAATAATCAACTGAACGTGTTTCTCTTTAATTAGCAATAAGATCCAATAGTTAAACATTAATATTAAAGTATCCAAAAAGCCTTTGGTCACCTTCTAAATCTGTACAGCGCCCCCTGCTCCCCCCTCTCCCCCACTGCTCAGACCATCTGAATCCCTGACGACTGGTCTGTTTTTAGCCGGGCTGGATAGAGGCCTGGCACGGTGTGCAGGGGAGGCCGGACCAGTGTGGGATGTACTGGTGCAGTCTGTCCTACACTTGTACACTGGTCTCCTGGCCATCCCATATTAATCAGATTTGCCGCAGCAGCCATATGTCCAAGCAGCATGATAAACCCCGGCTGCTACCTGGCACCCACAGGACGCACTGTCAACACAGTGTGTGTGTGTGTGTGTGTGTGTGTGTGTGTGTGTGTACGTGTGCTGTGTGCATGGGAGTGTATATTTCACACACCGTTCCTCTAGTGACATTCCTTCAAAGATCTGTTGAGACATCAAAATGATATTGGAATGTTTTTTTTTTTCTTCTTCTTTTTTCTTCAATATGGTCAAAGGAAAACAGAAGCATGAATGAACAACAGTGCAACAGAGGTAACGCTGATGGAGGAGGAAGTCAGTTTGGGGCCAGGTGATCGTCTGCCACAGTGTTTGGGAAATACATGGGGCTATGTACGTCACTGCAACAAGAGAACTGGCACAATGGAGGTGCTTGGAAAAAAAAATCATTCCTGTTTCCATCTGTCACCTTATGTGTAACGGCACATTATATATTTCATACTCTCTCATGATTCAGCTCCAAAGGTGTCACATATTTGAGATGCTGTTTGTATCACACTGTGCAACAGCATTGTCGACAGTCGAGCCCTGTAGCGCTGGTGGCACAGACAGCGGGTTGGTGATACAAAGAGTGACTGAATTTCATTTTCTCTCTGAAGGTTTCCATTAGATTCCATAAAAAATATATGCATTCCACAATCCATAATTCATTACCGAACCTCGCAAGAGGCAACGGCAACACTTGTCAAACATGATTAACTATGTCTGTATCTTACACACATTTAATTCCTCTCAGTGTCTCTGCCTGTAAATCAGACAACAATCACCAGCGAGCCCGCTCACAAGATTTGTGGCTGATGGTTTTGCCATGTATTTGAATGTCACTGACAATAATAATGAGGGGAGAAAAAACAGTTGTTGGGATTCAACAACTTTTTCTGAATGAGTAAAAACTTGGTGTTCTAGTAAACAAAAGAAACTCAGCACATTGAACAAACAGTTCACTTTCATTTGACTAAGCAGGGCAAATGTTCTCATTGCCATCTACTGTCTGCAAAAGGCATGAAATAAAAAAGAATGCATCTCATTCACATCTGTGTATATATTTACACAAGTATTAAAAAATGATCATACTTGCATTCAGATCAATTTACAGTAATGATATTTGTCTTATAATAATTATGCAAGACAAAAAGTCACATACTCACGGGTGGATAAGATTTATAATGCATGACTCATGTACAGTACTGTACATTTTAGACAATGTAGATGTTTAGTGTTATCGGCCAAAGAGTAGAATCACGGAGGCATCTGATTGGTCCCACATTCATTCTGTAGGATGAGCCTGAACACACAGCCTGAGTCATAAAGAACTCTCTTCAGCAGCAAGCACAGAGAGTCCTGCAACAGATGGTGTGGCTCCCACAGGCACTGATCTCCACGTCGTGGAGTCGGTCTGGGATTACAGGAGGAGACGGGAGACACTGACGCAGCCTAAATCCACACAGGAAGTGAGGCACGTCTTCCAAGAAGCTTGGAACCAATGCACCTACCTTGACAAGTAGCTTTAAAAAGCAAAACAAAGGGTGGTCGCACTGAAAGCTGATTTCAGTTTGGTGTTTCTGTTCACTGCACTGAAGTTAACTGATGAATGAAACGAGCAGCGTGTCCTCAGTTTACGACATTTCTTTTTAAACGTGTGCCAAAAACATTTGCTTAGCACTGTAGCTGCAAAAATGTAAAGACCAATTGAAGAGGTGAGTTATGCTTCAGATGGTTAGAGCGCATGAATGCTCTTGGAACGAGAACTCTGAAGTCTATATATTTCACATGAAGTTGTCATATTGAAAACAACGTGCAGTGCAATAATATGACAAGGGCACTTGCAAAGTCCAAAAAATCTAAATCGGCGCGACATTCAGAGCAATAAGCTAAACCAACAGTGAATTCTTCTGTAACAAAAGCCATCGCGACGGATCTCAGGTGATGTTAAAGTCACTCAGTCTTCTCCTCCATAACAACCCTCGCGTGTGCCCCCTTCTTGCTGCTTAAACCCCCACCCACCCAGTCCACCTACCGCCCGCCCGCCCGCCCGCCTGCCACCCACCCACCCACCCACCCCACTCAGGCATCCTCCTCACTGACATCCATCTGAGCAGGACCCTGCACCTTTTGTCTTGGGCTCCCTCTTTGTTATAGCTGCTGGTGGACAGAGCAGCCGCCTGCAGCAGCATCATCATGTCTACCTCACCGTGATGACAGCACCATTGCAACACATCATCATTTATCTACTTATTTTCATAGAGGACATGAATGTGAATTTATTGATTATTGATCACGTTTATTTGAGTAAAGATGATGAAGCCTTTGGGAAGGGTTGACGATGAGTGGATCAGCGCAAGTGCTGAACGTTACTGGTGATTTGTATTTATTTTTTTTCTTTATTGTGATTTTTAAAAAAATATTTATTTTTATTTATTTATATGGGCATCTTTTAATATATTCGTTTTCTTTCTTTCTTTTTTCTATCTATCTTTCTATCCATCCATCCATCCATATATCTATCTGTGTTCTTGTATGTCTGTGCGGTTGAAGTGTGGAGCAGCATCACCACCACCACCAAAGTGAACTGCAGATAACCCCATGACGTGGCAGACACAGTATGGAAAGCCTATATAAAATTCACGGAGCCGGCGTGAATGTGCCGCTGGTCTGCGCCGCGGACGAGGCTTTGCGGCTCTCTCCCGACCTCGGCGCGGATGAAGGATGAGCTTCTCAGACGCAGACGTTGTCCATCCCGCCGATGCGCCCTCGTCTCATCGCAAACTCTTGTGCACCCTCTGGTGCTTGCTAGTCTCCCAAACTTCTTTGTGCAGCCTGCTTTGCAGATTGTCTTCCTTGTCTGTGTGGTTGCTCATTATTCAGAGACAGACGGATCTCAGGTCATCTGCAGCTGCAGCAGAGGAGAAGCAGGAAAGATGGCGATCATCCATTAGACCGACCGGGCGCACGCATGAAATACGAGGACAACTTTCGGGAGGATCGCTCGAGGAGAAGACTGTACCAGTGAGTTTTTTTTGTGGTTTTTCTCCCCCCCCCTACACTACACTTGCGCTTTATGTCCAGTTTCGGCCAAGATTTCGCCTGAGCTTTCAAGGTCTGCGAGAACGTCGGTATGGTAGATCATGGGATATCGTTTGGAGAGCGCCTCGTGAATGACCTGGAACGAGCTGACCCCCCCCCCCCCCCGCGCTCCTTGTCGTCCAGGTCCAGCCGACTTGGGAGAGGAAGCCGTGGAGAGATCCTTTTTTCGGGAGGTTGTTTTACTCGGGCGGGCGCTCCGGCTGGCCGCCAAAGTCAAGTGGGTCTCCTCGCTTCGCCCTGGTAATGTCCCCGGCAGCCCGCCGCGCGTCCTCGCCTATGTCGCCTTTCGGTTTGTTGTCAAAGTGACACAAGGAAATGGACGCGGCGGCGCGACGAGGGCTCGCCTGCGCGGCCGGAGCGGACGGCGTTCGTGTTATTCCGACATGTCTGGCCAGGGGGGGGATTACTGAGCCGCTGCCCCGGCGGTGCGTCGCCGCTCTCCGGCCGCGCGCGCGCGCGTGTGGCGGCGCGTTAGCTCTCCGCGGAGGAGCCATTGCACGGATTGCTCTCCTCTCCCCGGCCGACCAGCCTCCATTAGCGACACAGAGGAGCTGGCATAGCCGCTGGTCCGGTCCCACACACACACACACACACACACGCACACACACACACACACCATGAAAGCCATGTCCAGTGTGAAGAGGCCATACGTGCCCTCCTCCTTCCCGGCTCCTCTCATCAACAAAAAGAAAAGAAAGGCAATTTTGACTCCACAGGGTTGGAGCTGCATGTCTCCCGGGGGAGGCTCTATATTCATATTCATGTTATGTATTTATTCCAATGTGTTGTTTTATGTTCTTGGCGCTACGTCGTTAGCTCCGCTTGCCCCCCCCCCCCTGCCTGCACTGTGTGTGTGTGTGTGTGTGTGTGTGGATGCCTGTCTGCTGTCACTGGTCTCAAGTCAGGTACATGTCAGACTAGCAGTGGCTCCACCATAAAATGGAGGCAAGCAGAGGAGTCTCCAAGGAGAAGCCCTGGAGTCAGACAGACAGGGTCCTTCACGGCACGACTATGGTTCTCCTCTTCTTCCTCCTCCTCCTCTTCTTCCTCCTCCTCTTCTTCCTCTTCTTCTGCTTCTTCCTCTTCTTCTTCTTCTGCTTCTGCTTCTGCTTTTCCAGCTCTGAAGTTGTAGTCTTCCAGAGGAAGCAGGTGAACTCTTCTGGAGGAAAAAAAAAAAAGAAAAAGTGAGGCGAGATCTTTCAAGGGTACACAAAGCCACGTTTTTTTTTTAACTCCACCAACTTGCAGCTTTCATCCACACCTCACCGTTTAGTCTAACACCACCTGTTTTTTTTGTAAATCGGTGGGACTTTTTCCCGACGTTTGTTTGTTTGAGATTTGCGGCTGACACGTTTGCACGGGCCACGTTCTTGTGGCCGAGGGACACTTGAGTCGAGGTCTGAATTTTAATGGTGAATAATGCAGCGTTTTGGCCACGCTGATGGTTAATGTTCAACGCAGAGGTCTCAACACACACACACACACACACACACACTCTAATGGTAGTGTGAGTGTGTGCATGTGTGTAAGTTCTCAAGATGATTCTTTGTCTTTGGTCACTTTGGGCTCCAGTTCTCTGCACTCTGGCGTCTGTAAGTCTAAATGGAAAGTGTTTGGTTCATAATTCGTTGACTAATTCGTGAACCAAAGGACGTCTTCTATGTTCACTGGGCAGCACGTGTGCCCGTTACCTCAAGGGTTAAACTTATTTATTTCGCGTCTCACGTGTGTCCGATTTCTCCAAAAGTCATTTGGACTGATGGATTAGGCTGTTGGTCATTTATTAACAAATGTTGTAGTACAGTCCACTGCACCACCCGAGGTGCCTTTTCACACATTACATCCTCGAGGTGTCTGTTGACCTGCCTGTCTGGGGAACGGGGGAGGTGTTTGCAAGCCGTGGTGTGTGTTTTTGTGGTCATGTTTGTGCCAGAGAGTGTGTGTCGCTCACGTGCGTGGGGCTGTGCTACGCTCTGCAGTTCCCCTGGCCACTGTGTGAAATCTTGCTGACAAGGAGACTGTGCGCTTGACACACTGCGCTGCGACAATGCTGGGGCTGAGAAGAGCAATCAAAATGGTGGCGATGCTCCTTCTCCCTGGCGTGGCAGGGCAAACAGGTTCTCGAGGAGGAGCCGACGGCTGGGCAGGAATCTGCTGCGGTCGACACATTTGTCTCACAGACGGGCGCAATGGAAATATTCTGGTGGATGTTCTTCAAATTAGCCCGGGGATGTAGACCTGGATGCGATTTTTAAAATTTTTTAATTTTTACACAAATTGTCTCTGACTGACACTGCGTGCTGTCTTTTTTTTGCACTTAGAGCTCCTGTTGTAACTTTCACAAGTCTTCAACACATTCTCTGCTCTTTCTCAGTTGTAAAGTGCATTCTGGCTTCAGTATTAGCGTGTGTGTGTGTGTGTGTGTGTGTGTGTGTGTGTGTGTGTGTGTGTGTGTGTGTGTGTGTGTGTGTGTGTGTGTGTGTGTGTGTGTGTGTGTGTGTGTGTGTGTGTGTGTGTGTGTGTGTGTGTACTCAGGTTTTTCGGTTCAGCTCCACAGTTGAGGTCATGTGGGTCAGCTCTGTTTTTCTTCTGTGGCAGAGATGGTGTTTCTGGGAATTTCTGTTGTAGTAAACTGAGGCTGGGATGCTAACTCGGCAAAGTGGGCAACTGATAAGAGCCCGATCACTCCCAGAGCCCCTTCCCAACAGAGTCCTGAGGTTCTCTGTGTGGCAACTGCTTAATTGTAATTTGAATAATTGCAGATTTGTCATTGTCAGGTTATTCTGCAAAAATAAATTGAAAACTTCAATTAGGGGCCTAAGAAGGCTCCTGCTTGAGGCAGCGTCTTTTAGAGGACCTGTGTCTGAATTGTGAAGCTACAACAACTGGTCACTTCATTCATTCATTGATCGTATTAAACTCTATAATTTTCAGTCACTTTTCAAGCATGAATTGATTCTAAACATTTTTCCAGTTTTAGATTTTTATATACGTATCTGGTTCATGTCAGTGTAAACTGATATAAACTGCTTTGCTGAATCCGTAATAGAAATATATTTGAAACCAAAGAGGACATTTGAATATGTAATTGTGGCGTCTTAATGTTCGAGCATAGGACGCAGAAATTCCATAATAATTGGTTTCTGGGACTATTAGGTAAAATGCCATTGTGTTAGTATTGAATTGTTCAAAGTATCTTGAAACATGCTGTAAGATTCTGTTCTATTTCATAACACAAAGACTAAATACCAAATTAAGAATTTCATTATTCAGGTTTAATTGTGACTTCAAGGGCCCCAAATTAATATCTGCATCATTTATTTTTAAAGCGCCACAAAGGTTTTAAAAATCAAATTGTTGTATTTTACCTCTGCATTTAATATTCAACACACTGTTGCTGCAGTTCAGCTTTAAGGTCACAGGGCACGCTGAACTATAGTGGTGATACGGCTAGAAAAAAATTACATAACGGGATTTTCGCAAGGTATTTCAGGATTACGCTAAAAATCTCGACAGAGAGGACAGGATTAAACAAGAGCGACTTCTGTGATGGTTTGAACACTGGAAGGAAACGGTTGTGAAGCTCATCATTCACTCTGGTTCTCCTTCTGTGTCTCTTGCGGGCGCACACACACACACACACACACACACACACACACACACACTGCCCTCCCCTCCCTCCCTTCCTCCCTCTCATTCACTCGCTCACATTTGGTGATGCACTCCTCCATTCTTCTCTACCTGGGGCAGTGAAGAAGGCTAGGGAGGCGCACAAAAGCAAATTGAAATGCTCCAGTGAGTGCTTTCTTGACATGATGCATGGCTCATGAGATGCAGCCTGGCCCTGCTGCTACACTAGTAAGTGTACTGGAACACACAGGCCCCACATCAACACCACTATAGTCATTGCAGGACAGGAAAAAAAACCTCTGACCCTCCACACTCCATAATCATGTCTTTCTGGCTTTAGCTGCCACATTTGATCGTGCCGTTTTAAACCTACCATGATCAACCACCTAGTGATCTAACGTAACTAGGTGTAGGCCTTTTTGAAAAGCCAGCACGCAACATCATCTCAGGGTTAACAAGGAAGTAGCTCGCTAGAGGTGTCATTCCAGTTTCTGTTGTCAGTTGCCACGTTACACTGCTGCAGAACTGGTTCCCCCTCTCTGCTTTCCATCAGAACATCAACAGTTCAACACTGCCTTTCCCCTTCTGGAAAAAGTAAATGCTTGTAGATCAGGCAGTTGTGTCTATCTTTTGGCACACATTTGTTAAGCATGGATGGGTTTATTTTTTTCATAGAAAATTACCACTTCAGGTACAAAGTGGCCATGCTGAAGAGACCGTCAAGTGAGATTAATTAAGCCATCTATACCGCGTCCTCAGGTTTCCAGCCTATACTCAGGATTTATGTGCTTCTCTAAAGAGACACAGTGAAACAACTCTGTCAGCTTGGAGCTGCCTGTGGTGGAAAAAATCCTGAATTCTTTGGAGACGCCCGTTCCTTGGGCAGTGTGGTGCCACCGGACAAGGCCTTCATTGAGCAGGAACAGGAGTGGTCTTATAGAAGGGATCCACACTAGCTCGGCCCACGAAGAAACAGAGCTGTCCAAGGACGATTAAATATTTAGGAGCTTGGAAAGGAGGTCTCAGTGGTAAGTTAATATTGATGGGTCTCTCGTCTTTCCCTTCTCAAACTTGTTGAGTTGCCTCCAGAGGTCAGTTTGGTGAACCAAAAGGATAACTTAACTCCTTCTCGTGGATAAATGTGCTTTAAAAAGATTGCCTTTGCACAGTCTTTTCTCTGCGAGTAAAGCAGACTGACTTTTTCTTTTTTAATACTGGTTCCCGTGTCCTCTTTTGGTCACTCTGAAATATTCCATCCTGACTTGCTTGTAACCTCACCCACTCCTTGTAACTGTAGTAACTGCCATGTCAGGCTTTCAAGGAAGTCAGCATTGCAGGTTTCTGGCAGTCGTCCACTGAGCACCACTTGTGAGAAACCCTTGAGTGAATCTCTCTGCCTTTTCTTTTACTCTTTTTTTCTTCTTCTTCCGGTGAATTGGTGGCATTACATACTGCTGAAAGTATGTTAAGAGCAAATAAAACAGGAATGGAATCAAGGCTTGAGACTTTTGATTGAGATAAGAGCCATTAGTAGAAGATAGTTTTAGAAGGACTGAGGAAACTGAGAAAGTTTGGCACATTGAGAGCTGATCTTAAACTGTGTGGTTTGTTCCGTCCGTTATGTATGTTGCGTGAGAAAATACTGGATTTATTTGAGATAGCAGCAGATTGATTTATGTCAGGAAGTGGTTTCCCTGGATAGATGGACTACAAGGCTGTGTGGAATGTAAGATTTCCTGGAGTAATTGTCCTTGTGGAAAAACACTTCCTGGTTTCTCTCCCAAGATCTGTCCTTGGGTATCATTCACTTGTGGTGTTAATTTAACCCACGTGCCTCAGTTGCAGGAGATCTGAAAGGAACCTACTCCGAAGCTTCAGTCTGACTGTGGTGTATGAATCGTGTGTGGAGCAGAAAACTTATTCAGTTTTTTTGCTGTAGCCTACTTGTCTACAGTGCGTGGTAGAATTCTTCTTCTCTGAATTTTCCAGTTCAAGCTCGAGGGAAGAAACCTCATAGGAAAACCAAATATATCTACCTATTCCCTCCCTTTTGAAATTGTAAAAATAATCATGCCTAAGGCTATTAATTAAATTATGCACTTAATCATTTTTGGATGGCATATTTAATAATGTTGCTACGGGTTGCCCTATGTTTGATCTTTTATGCTTTTTCAGTCTAGCAAAAAAAAAGATTTTAGCTCTCCAATCGAAGTTTCTAATACATGTTTAGAGCCTGTGGTGTTATCTACATATGCGTACATATACTTCTTAAGGTTCTGTATGACAGGGTTGTTGACAGCTCCATATTTAGAGGCGCAGTCCTCAGATTGCTTCAGCTCGTGAGGATCATCAGAACCACACTCTTGGTGGCCATCTTTGCAGGGAGCAAAAATCCTCTCCGCTCACTTCTGCTTTCTGCTGACTGTCATGACGTTCTGCAGAGGAACCGACGGGAGGGGAAGCGTCTCACTCAGGTCTGTGCTCTTAATGTTAAACACTTCCATCTGTGTAACAAGATAGCGGAGTGAGCACAGGCAGCAGCTCCACACAGCTGAGCAGGACAGTCAAAGACCTTGAGGAGCACAAAATGGTGGATGGCCATGCCACAGATACTCCAGCGGGATTGGCTGCGTCTCCTTGGCCACAGTGGGGCTGGCTGTGTGAAATGGAGTCCTCTGTGTGGAGCATTGGCCCAGCCTCAGCTCTGATGCAGAAGATAATTCTGTCAGCCCCGAGAGAGAGAGAGAGCAAGTGAGAGAGGGAGAGAGAGAGAGCAGCCAAGTGAGGTGGCTTCACTAAAAGAAGGTTGAGCAGGATAGACTTCCAGAGAACTCAAGCCATGCATGTCTGCTCACTTCCAACTCTTCTCCTGACACAACTGCTGGATTCCCTGCGCTCTGACTTGCTTTATTAACTGCATTTTTTGTTATTTGGTGCCTTTTGCACTGAGTAGACACAGTGGCCAGAAAAAAAAAAGATCTGCTAAGATGAAAGGGTTCATTTTTGGTATTGTTAACAGGAATGAAGAGAGCGACTATGTACGAGTATTCATTATCTAATCTTCACACCCAGCAGGCTTTAGCTGGGGGATTTACCAAGCCCCCTGTTTTGTTGCTTTGTGAAAATTTCAGGCTTCAA
This sequence comes from Scophthalmus maximus, assembly GCF_022379125.1. Lineage (NCBI taxonomy): Eukaryota > Metazoa > Chordata > Actinopteri > Pleuronectiformes > Scophthalmidae > Scophthalmus > Scophthalmus maximus. Next base: position 11,277,673 of record NC_061534.1, read on the forward strand.
GGTCACATAACTATCTCAAAGGCTCGTGATTAAAAAGTAAATGCAGGAGATGTATAAGAGCGAGTAAGTGCAAGTATTATTTTTATGGTGAGTTTTCACCATGACAACCTGAAGACAGTAGCCTCATGGAAGATGGTTATTAATGCTTGTCTCCTCTTAATCTGCTTGTGCAAAAGAGGCCAAATGTTGCCACTGAGTGCTCTCTGTTGCAGCCGTCCCCCTTTTCAGGAGGAAACACAAAGGCTACCCTTGGAGCAAGGTTACTTGCACCACGATGGCCAGATTCTTTTTCTTTTTTCTTTGCAGCGTTAGAGAGAAACATGGAATCAGAAAGTTGGATGTCTTGGAATGAATAAGGAAATGCAAGGAAAGAATATAAAGAGGTGAGCAAGTGCAGTGATATTAAGTATTAAAAGCTGTCTGGGTGGTTGATGTCAGGATACCATCTGTCGGAGGGAGACAGGCTGACAAAGTCACCGTCTGACCTTGCAGTATGGACGACCCAGCCGCAAAGTTGAAAATGATCATCTCTTGCTGGGATTAGCATTGCAACTGAGAGTCATGCTGATGGCATTACTCTCCCCCTCTTCTGTGTTCCTCTGTCTTTCTTTTTGATGCGAGAACTTTCTTGAGGGCCTCAGTCAGCAGAATACTTTGAGGTCCAAAGATCAAAATCCTCTAGGCTCTGCTTGTTGTCCTGTATTACTGAGGTGGCACATGTTCATATCTTGTAATGCATTAACTTTGATGTTGAATCAGATGATCTTTCATGCATGATATTGTGAAGTAAACCAGTTCTAAGGGCACTACTTGTGTGTAAATTTTAATTTGGTTTTACTGTTTAAAAAAAGAGTGTATTCCTGCCTCATTTTGTTCCATTAAACGTGCACTTAGTCAATTTAATAGGATGGTGTTAAGCCTACACCAACTTCTCTCCTAGAATCCTTCGCCTGGACCTGCTGCGGTGAGGTGTTTCTTTTTTACAGCCTCTGAATGTGACACTAGTGAAGGTCAGGCTGCAGACAGATCAGCAAAGCTCGCTGGATTGCAGTGTCTGAAAGGCTCTGTACCTGTATTTACCAGTCCGCTGAGACAATCAGGGATTACTGAGCTGGTTTTACAAACCTTTCATTCAGCTAAAGTAACAAGTAAAGTGAAGTTAAACACAGAAGGCTACTATTTGTATTCCTTCTGTGCTAAGACTGGGTGAACATTTCAGTGTAAGAATGGACATGCCTAATTAATTTGAGGGTTGTAATAGTTTTTAGATTCAATTTTCTGCATTGAAATTTGTGAAGAATTTTGCACAAATTAAGCAAACTGATTCTGATTAGTAAAGATAGATTTTAAATGAATGTCAATTGCCAGTGTTGCTGATACATTTTTAAAGGTTACTTCTGAAAGTCTCAGATTAGGGTTTGTGATCAAGTCCAGTTTGGGGAGTTTCTCTGTCAGAAAATGAAAAAACAGACAAAACAATCTGGTAAATTGTAAATGGACTGTACAAAAATACCATCTTTTTTTTGGTCAAATTTGTCATTTACACTACATGCCATTCACCCATACATACACAAACCGATGGCGCAACCATTAGGGGGAATTTGGGGTTCAGTATGTTGCCCAAGGATATTATTACACGCTTACTGCTGGAGCCTGGGATCAACCTTCGACCCTCCTGAGCCACAGCCGTCCCTTAGCACCTCGCGTCAGGAGGCAAAAAAAAGCTGCTGTCAGACACGCACTGCAACCCTGAACTTTTGTTGACAGTAGGTGGAGGAAATATATGTGTGAATGCAATTGTTCAAATCAGTCAAACTGGACATTAAACGCACTTTACCCTGCCAGCTCCCTAGTGCAAAGTCCATGTGATGTCTGATTGAGCTGATGTGCAAACAGATTAAGGAGGGAAACCGGCTGACTCTAAACAGAATGCAAATACAATGCAGTGACATCATGAATGTCTTCATTAATGTATGGTGGCACCACAACACCTTCAACTACATCCTCAGTTTTGCACCGAACACAGTCCAGGCATATATGTTTTGACCTAATCTTGTTTTTTGAACATAGTAAGGACATATTTCAAGGCACCACCAGGACCTTATCTAGATCAGGTCGTCTCTCTATGATGGATGCTCATGTGGTGAGGAAGCTCTGAAGGAAAAACTACCAAGAGGCCAACAGGAAGCTAAAAATAACTGAGGGGCTGCATAACTTTCAATCCACAACATGCATTAAACAAGAGCTGTATGTTCTACATTCTTTAAAGCTAACTGGCAGCGCAACGACACACAGACAAGTTCTTACCAAAAGGCACATGTTAATTTTCAAAGAATGTGTTTTTTTCCCATGACAGGTAATGCAACTTATAATCTGATGAAACCAAGGTAGAACGTTTCGATCTTAATTCCTAAATGCAGAGCAATGGCACATCGGGTGTACATCATGACCTTAAAGAAAATGTGTTCTGCAATGCAAGGTGAAATAAATAAATAGATTGATAAAGAAATAGTGGACAAAAGGATGTTCTTATTTTATTGTGACCAAAAAGTTTTAAAAGGCAAATATGAAAAGGAAATTACATTAAATCATTTTCTACTGCAAAATGAATCTGCATGCTTTCTTCCCTCCTTTTTTTTTTTTTAAACAAATCTATCAATGTACAAAAAATAAAATTTATTTAATTTAGCCAACCTTTAATGGGTAAATGCCTCAAATGCTTGGAAGGGAATTTACTTCCTGCCAACAAAAGTGAACCAGTGCAGTCAAGTGGAGCAGTCCTACATCATGGGCAGCCTGTAGTTTTACTTCATTTAAAGCAGTTCCTAATTGAATTTTGCTGAACAGTGGCTTCAGAAAGTATTCAGACCCTTTCACTTTTGCACACTACACTGCATTGTCGCCCACATTCAATTTTAAATGGATAAAAATGTTCATCCAGTCTAATGACAAAGTAAAAGTTTGCCTTTGGAAATGTTTACAAATTCATTTAAATTCAAAAACTGAAATTGTTCACTGTATTCAGACCGTTTGCTGTGACTCATTTGTCTAGAACTTCACTGGAGTCAAACTGGCAAATTGAGTTAACAAGAAAGGCACACTTCTGTGTATATAAGGTCCCACAATTCACACTGCATGTCAGCACAAAAACCATGATTTCCAAGGAACTCAGTGTAGACCTTAACTGTGAAGAGGCTTAGATCACAGCAGAGGTATTAAACCCTTTCTAAAGCTTTTTGTTTCTCTGGGAGCACAGTGCCCTTAATCATTTCGGAATGGAAGAAGTGTGGAACCAGGACTCCTCCTAGAGATGACCGTCCAGCCAAAATTAACAACCAAGCTAAAAGGGCCTTGGTCAGGGAGGTGACCGAGTACCCCAAATTACACCTAACAAAGCTTCAGATGTCCTCCTCCAGAAATGGTAGAACCTGCGGGTGCGCCACTCCACCAATCAGGCTACACAGAAGCCTCTTTGAATAAAATTGCATATGATTGCCCCCTTGTAGCTCACCAAATGACCTTTTAAGGACTGGGAGCCTGAGGAAAAATATTCTCTGGTTTGATGAGACAAAAACTGAACTCTTTGGGTAGAACTCTATGCCTATCGAACACCAGACACTGCTCATCGCCTAGCTAATACAATTGCTATGGTGAAGCATGATATCGCTTCTCAGCGGCACCAAAAAGGCGACAAGTCAGAATTAAGGGAAAGATGAACACAAACAAATACAGGGAGGTCCTTGACGAAAACGCCAGACTGCACGTGATCTACAACCTTCCAGCACAACATTGACCAATGAAAGCACCAAGACAAGTGTCTCTGACTTTCCTTGAGTAGCCCAATACAAATCCAGGTTTGCAAAACTTGTAGAGACTGAAGAAGACTCAGAGCTGTTATTGCTACGAAAAGGGCATCTGCAACATTTTTAATCTAAAAACACAACGTGTGTACAAGTGTCTGAATGCTTTCAGTAGCCACTGTAGTAAACAGGTCAAAAGAGTCAGATAATTGACTCACTAAAGTCAATTACAGATTATCCATCTAAAGTTTGCCATCATAAGACACCATAAGCTTCTGGTCAGACCAGACCAAGTAAGTCTTCAGCAGAAAACCACCAGATTGAATAGAAGACAGTGATGTGTTTGACTTTTAAATGGCAAGGTTGATGTGATATTTCTCATTTAAAAATGTACATAACCTAACTTAAATGCATTATGTGTTTTGCTTAACATCAGCCATCTCAGATGGACTTGGGGGTTGTGATGAAGGAAGGCTAGAAGAAGGTTTCTGCTCAAGGCTTTAGCTGGCTAATGGTTGACCTACTTTTGCGAATGCCATATGCTTCCGGAAAGAGATTTGTTGTCAGATTAACGCCAGTGTTTTTTAAGTCAGGTGGCTGATAATATCTTATGACAGTGTTGATGATTTTGTGCACTCTGAGACCTTTTTGACTTTTGGCCTGCAGTTGGTTGCCTCTTTTTTAACACGACATATCCTTAGTGTTACCATGATGAGGATCCAAATGTGTAGCCGCATAGCTGGCGATTTATCTTAAAATATAATTTAATATGTTACTCAATCTTCCATTTTTTTATTATAATGTTGAACCTAGAGAACAGAAATTACCATAATCATAGTATTGAAACATATGCCCACAATCTACAGTGAAACGTGATAACACAGCTGTTGTTTCCATCTCTTTTGTTGTGTTTTCAGCTGAAATGTGCCATTCCCACCCCTTCCATGCAATTCCAGCAGATGTCTGATGAATGTTATGACAAAATGTTCATACTGCACATTATTGATTCCTCACCTCGCCTCTGAAAAGGCCCGGTCCATTGATTGGCCAGGTGGGATCGATGTCTCATCTCTGTGTATTCAGTCTCCCTGAAATGAGCAGCACCATGTGATCATTTAAGGAAGCTTTCTGCTCTGATCACAGACAGGGAGGGGTGAGGTCACCGTCCATCTCCCCGTTGTTTGCTATCACACGAGAGCGGCGACATGGTTGCAATGAAACAGATATGCTCATCAAAACTACAGGATATCAGGCTGTCTGTCTCAGGTGATCATATTATGGGCCTTGTAAATTACTTCCAGTGTCAAAATCTATTAGATCATGGTGAGGCTTAAGCTATTACTACACATATATAAGCATGTACAATAATGAAGGTATTGCAGTCCAAAGTAGAAATACTAGGCGAATGGGACCAGCCCCCAGAGCTCATTATTTTCTCATTCTAATTTTGACTTTTCTTTTAAATGACTCAGCCCGACCGGGAGATGAATGTTTGTACAGAATATAATAATGATAATGATTGTTGTTTTGACCTTTCACTTAAAACCACAAATATCCATGTCAGTAATTTGATCGGCATTTGTCACAATTTTTTGATTTTTGTAGACTAAATGCAAAATCAGGTAATCAAGAAACTTGAAGTATTAACTAATAATGGAACACATCTTTAATTGTAATCAACAATATCTGTGTCTCATTGGCATTTTGACCTTTTCATTCCTTCACTTTCCTACTCACTGTTCATATCTGAACTCATCTTGTTGCATGGATGACCCTGTTTACTGTAAACGCTGGCATCTTCCTGTAGCAGGGAACCTAACCCTTTTGGGTGCAAGGGGACATAAAATTGGTGTGAAATGGTTTGAATCAATCTGCTTTCTATGAAAATCTGTTAAAATGAGACGAAAACCATCCGCATTAGTGATACACAGCAACTACATATATCCACTTTAAATGCTAACTAACATAATATGAGACTCCCATACCAGTGTTGTAGTTGTATCTGTCAATATGTTATTCTCCAGTGAAAGGATGAGGCAGCAGCACAGTATCGGACTATGAAGGTCAGTCAGGTCGGACCAGCTTTTCTCTTTTGAACCAATGTTGTTATCTACCACAGTGCCGACAGATAAAAGAGGGCGCCAACCAGAGTGTGAGCTGCACGCAGGCCCTCCAAAAAAAATTCAAAAATGCTACAAACAATTTGGCTGGCTTGCATTTGAGGGGAAATTCCACCAAAATAACTTCCAAAACATGCACCAAGAAATTCTTGGAAATCCTTTTTAGGGACTAACATCTTCAGTCCTAAAGGCTTTCGTTGGTGTTTTGAGACCTTTCAGATGAGGCTTGGAAAAAGTTTATTCCGCATTTCTGCAGTCAATGTGTATTTAAGGTGGTGATGGTGCTCGATGATTGTGTGCCTGTGTCTGGGTGTAATCTTTCTAGACTGAATGTTATTCATGCATTCATATACTTGGCTATGAATTTGAGGTACATGCACAAATGGCTGCTTGTTAGTTGATAGTACAAACATAAATTACATATGCTCCCTGGTTAACCTTGGGCTTTGTTTTTTGGGCCTGTAGTAGCTCTGTGTCTATTGACCATAGTTAATACAGAAGGATTAATACAGAAGGAATACAGAAGGAATTCTTGGTTACGGGTTAACCTGTAACCAAGATACACTGTGACTGTCACACTGTCACTGACAATATTAGCTTGTATGTATTTCTATAATAAAGGGCCTGTAAATATGTCCGCATAACATCCTCACATAAAATATGTGCATGTTGGAGTCTTCAATCTTCTTTCACATTAATTATTGAATAATCCAGCAATCACTCTCTAAAATAATCAGTTCATTATTTTGTCTGTTAAATGTCAGGGTCATCACAATTTTCTAAAACTGTATTTGGCTGTACTAGTGTTAATGCAACATGTAAAAGTTAGAGAGACCAGCCTCTTTTTAATATCTTTTTTGCTTTAGTTTAGTTTCTTCCCTCTATCTGTGCCAATTTGTCCAGTTTCAATTTGCTGCTACTTAACCCCAAAGCAGAATATTTCCACCCCTCATGTTTAAAATGTGTCAAGCTGCACTATTAATCATACGCTGCTCCGTTTTTCTCCAGACACACCTTTGATGATTGTTCCCAAATTGCTCAATTTTAGCGTCATCTGTCCACTGCAATTACCAAAATGCCTCTAGCTTTCCCAGATGCTTGAGAGATTGACTTATGTGATGATGTTGCAGGTAAAGTTTTCTTCTGATGACTCTGCCATGTAGACCATGTTTGTGTATCAACACCGGCTGTTGTTGGACCTTTCAGTTCAGTCGTTTATTGTCATTCAAACATGTTAGAACATGAGGGAACGAAATTTGTTACCAAGGACCAGCAGCAGTTACATGGGGGTTTTGCCTTTCTGTCCAGCAGATGCAAAATTTACTCTGAAAGTTGTCCTCTTCCACCCGAACTTGTCTTGATTTAACCGCTAATTCTTAAGGACATTTCAGAGAGTTGGAATTTCAGGCTGGAAGTGCTTTGATATTGTTTTACAGTTTGCTTTGTTGGCATCAGTTATAGTTGTTTCTCAAAGAACCAAGACCCCATCACGTGTTGACAATTTACTTTTAAACAGATAAGATCTATACCACTCAATAACCCATAATGACATGTTGTTAGACATTTTTGCAAATTTATTGCTAATCAAAATCTCAAATCTCATTTACAAAAGTATTGAGATCCTTTTATTCAGTAGAAGCCCCTTTGGCTGCAATTACAGGTTTGATTCGTCATGGGCAAGACCCTACAAGCGCTGCACACCTGTATTTGGGCAGTTTATCCGAATCTTCCTGGCAGATCCACTCAAGCTCCATCCAATTTTGAACTGCCATCTTCAGGCCTCCCCCCACATGTGTTCTATTGGCTTCGGCTGAGCCACAGTCAGAGACTTGATTGAAGACGTGACGTCATTGTCGCGCTGAATCTTCCAGGTGCACTCGCCTGCACCCTGGAGCAGGTTCTCCCTGAAATTGGTTGCATTCATCCTCCCCTCAATCCTGACCAGTGAGTAATGATTGTATCACCTACTGTAGGTGGCGAGCTGTGCTTGGAGTTCATCAGATTCAATGTTCGCCAATCAATTCAGTTTACTCAGGCAAAGGGTTTCAATAGTTTTCAAATTCAATGTTTGATTTTGTAATTTTTTACATGCAAACATTTCTTAAAACTATCCATTCCAAAAGATATTATTGTAAAAGCGATGCAGTAAATTGTTCATCGTCATATTTGACCAAATGCATTACTTGCACCCTTCCATTAATTCTTTTATTGCAGTATCCCGTTCCAGGTTGTCATATTTCACAGCATTTAGTTCCTACATGTAGAATTATTTGTCCAAAAGTCACGTGCATATTATGACTCTGTGGAAATGTTGGGGTGGTGATAGCTGAGAGCAGGGAAACACCCAGTTGTGATCATTTTGCCAGTAAAACTGATCGATTTAATAATAATCTAAATATTAGTTATTTTCAGAATTGGAGTCAGTGTGCCGGCATGCCAAAGCTGCTACTGTATATTATGAACCTGTTTGCTTTGTCACCAGACATCTTGTCTCTTGTCATTGATTTAAAATTTGTCAACATTCAGGTGACGGTTGGGTAGAGAGTTTAGTTAATTCAGCATTCATTATGAATTTGATCACCAGGTGAGCTCAATATTTAGATAGTGGTTCTGCTTGAATTTGAAACACGCAACTTCTCGTATTTAATCCAAAATGTTGCTTTATAATATGTATTTTTGTTGTACTAAAATTCAGTCACTCCTATACACCCACGTGATTGGTGAGAATTTGTCCCATAGATCCTCTGTAAAGAATTTGTGGTTATATGAATTCAAATATCGTGCCACTTTTGTCAAGCTTTTTTGGTTGAGGCTCTGTCATGAAGGTGCTGTTTGACTCTTGTCAATTCCAGGCCCTCGTTGATCTGTTTGGTTTTCATGATGATTTTCACTGAGTGTTATTTGTGCAACTGTTAAGCACACCCTCAGATCTGGTGTGTTGAGTTCTCCAGGGCTGTAGTGTTGACATCAGGGCATGGGAGTAGCCATCTCAATCTTCAGCTCTCTACTTCGTGTTTGTGCAAGAGGGCAAATTCTCCCTGCTCCATGTGACGCAGCATTTTCTGTTCTTCCGCAGGAACAATGAGATCCTTCTCGGTGGTCTCTTCGCTCTCTTCCGAGCGAACCAGGTGAACACAGTGGCCCACAGAGATCAGAATTGGAATTATTATGCTGTTACCTTTGCACTTTTCTCTTTCTCTCTCTCACACACACACAACTTTCTTGAAACTAAAAATGTATTGATTTTCCTCTGACGTTGTCTTCAAATCTCTGCAAAAGAAAATCAATTTCCATGGCTCTGGCTCCCCGCTGTTATTGCTACTGTATTTTTCCTTTTAAAAGCAGGACTGTCATTTTCAATCAATGGGGCATTAATTATTGAGGCTGCGCAGGTTGACAAGATGCATGTCCTGTCTTGTTTGCCGGATAAATGATCTGTGGCTGCGATGCCGGCCACATAATAATGTAGCACATCCGTGGATTTTTGTCGCCACAACGGCATGAGATGGTCGCACTAACCAACAGTTAAGGACAAAACCACTGTACTCCTAATCAGCTTAATGCTGGCTTATTCAAAGGCCCTCTTTCAGACAGAGCAGCTGCTGTCAGCCAGTTTGAGTAGAGGGTGTGACTGCTGGCAGAGCTCACCGATGCAGAGAGACCGGTTGGTGATTAACAAATGTCAGTAGACTTTGGAATCTGGGGAGCCCTGTCTGATGGCTTTGTCCTCTGTTGCTTACCACCGAAGGTCTTCCAGGTGGCTCTGTCATACTCCCTCGCTGCCTCCCTTCCCCTCCCACCCTTTCCCCTAAAGGCCTGCTCCCTCCTTCTGCTTCTCTCCTGCCCCCTCTCCTCTTGTCTTCTCCTCAGGGCTCAGGGTTGCAGAGCTCTGGGATAAAGAAGTTCAGACATGCCTCGCATTTTTAGACCCCCTTGTGAAAAGTAGTTGGCAGGTCCTACAAAACGCAACTGCCGAGTTTCTCTGCACCAAGTGTCGGTGCGTGCCGCTCGCTCCGACCTATTCTGTCTTCCCTCGGAGCCTGGTTTCGAGCATTTCTCCGAAAATGTCCTGATGGGAGAGATAATGTCTCTGAGAAATGAGAGGAGTAGGCAAAATCAGGCTGGCATGAGTTGGAGATGAGTTCTGCTGAGCAGTGTGGGAAGAGGGCCTGGGTACAGTACTATGCATCTGGCAGATACATTTCTGTCAGCAGCTCTCCAGTGACAGACTGTCTGCCTTTGAGGAACGGGATCAGATCTGTGGGTCCATGTTGTGTGCTGGCTGAACACCTAAGCACACATTGTCAGCTCTTAAAATGGCTGCCCTTGAAGCTCAGCTCAGAGGAGGATCTGAGCAGCTCAGCCGCTGCCTGTTAGAGCCCCAGCTGACTAGATGAAAGCAGTGACACAATCTCACCCATTAACTTGGTGTGGCGCAGAGACCGACTGGCTGAAAACACACCGCCAACTCTGAGGCAGATTATGGTTGTGTAGGAGGCCTCTTCCCCAGGCATTCATCTCCCCTCCTTGTCTAAAAAGGATTCTCTCGATATCCATGTCAAGGAACCTGGCATTAGCAGGCTGAACTTTGTTCAAAACTGCCGTGAACTGCCAAGAGAGCAGGGTGGGGCCTCGTGGTGAGGCTGTAACCTGACCCTGGACAACAATGGATCCCCTGGTTGCTCAGGGACATACTGGCGGCTTGGCCGGCTCACATGGAGCTTTCCACTGGCAGACCAGTTGGGTGTGGGAAGCAGGGTGGGATTCCCAACCGTCTGTGGCTGGATCACACTTGAAATGTCTTGGTTTCCGTATCCAGAGCAGCCGGCTGAATTACATAGTGGTATTAGAGCTGCGTTCTGATCAAATCAAAGTTGATTTTGTGACACAATATCCACTTTCAATTATACATAATTTTTTCTCATTGGTTTTTCTAGTGGGAATTGATTACAAATACATAGTCCAATGTCTTGGTGTTCACATTTACACAACAAGTTAATACAAGTATTAATTTTCAAGTTAAACTCTTTAAAGTTTTGGCGAAAAAATTACATTCAGCCAGTTTAGCATTGAAATTTAGCATTGAACTCAATTTGGGATTTTTGTTTTTCATCTTTACTCTACATGTTCTTCTTCCTTGTCAAAACTGGATGCCTACATTACCCACAATGCATCTTCACTGACAACAGTTTGATGAGAGTTTCATGTTTGTTATGTATCAAATGTAGCCTCCAGCTGCCCTCCTGAGTCTGCGATAAGTAACATGCTACAGAAGCCTGTTATATAAATTGAAGCACAAAGTGTGGATTGGGATAAAATATAGTTTTTATTATTTTATTATTATATTATTATTATTAATGGGTATTATTACAGCCACTGACTCGAAACATCCTCACTGTGGGTAGTTAATCAAAACTATGAAGAGAGTTAATAGGTTATAGTAAGATTGAATTTAGTCAGATTCTAAACATGAGCCATGTGATGGATTGACAAAGGGTGCTCACAATTTGAACCATTAATCCCCTTTGAATACTTGCAAAGTACTTCAGTCTTTGCCTAAAAAAATACAAACAAATGTGAGCTGTACTTTGAAAAGTGGCTTACAGCTTTCAGGAGAGTGTTATTAATTTGGAAAGTGTTGGTTGCCTTTATAATAGTAAATCACATTTGACTTTATTTAACTGAAATTTTCTTTCTCTAATCTTATATGTCATCCACCTTTTTATTCTCCTCATGATTTCAATTAAGCTTGTCAAGTTGAGATTTTGTCTTTGTCAATTTCTCAAGAAATAATGTGTGGTTTGTAAAAACTCAAAACATATTTGTTTGGTGGAGCCGTGGAGGTATGTGGCGTAATGTGTGCCATCTTTGTTGGTTTGTTTGTTTAGGCAAAAGACATTGCAAAGATTTGCACAGAAGTCGGTGGAGGGAGGGGACATGAGCCAGGGAAGAACCCATAAAATGTTGATGCTGATCCAGGAATTTGTTTTTATCACATTCCTTAACATTGCAAGATGGGGCATTATTTGATATTGTTGTCAGGAAATAATTCAGGGATAAAAATATATCAGGGTGTTGTTTGTGTGTTGAGATTTAGGGTGGAAAATCTAATGCACATCCAGAAAATTATCCAGATCTGGTGGAAGACAAATCACACACAGAGTTGTACATATTATTAATAATAAGTAAAAGTGCCTCAGGAGGATTTAAGTACTCTGACATCAGAATTTCATTATACATGCAATTTCTGCAAGCTTCTCAATAAGTGGTGAGCAAATAGCAAATAACCCATTTATGATATCAGACCACCTACTTATTACTTTTCTGTTATACAAACCACACAAATGTGTGTATGGTTGTTTGTCCTAGGTGGAGCTATGTGCTCTACCGAGTCCCCTCCTTGTTTTTATATACCCAGGTGGACACAGTACAGGAAATGGCTGGCGATTCATCTCGGAGATAAGGATGAGAAGAGCCACCAGTGCATTAAGAGCAGCTTTTATCCATTTTAGAAACTTGGTGTATTGGGGTAGTAATCACCCTGAAATGTGGAAACATCACTAGGGAACAGTGTTTGTACCAGAGGGCGCACCAGTATAATGGTTGGTGTTGGTGATGTTCAGGTGTTGAAATGTGAGCCAGTTCTACTTGCTACATTTTCAAGATGGACAGTTGATGACAATTGATTGGAAAGCCGCGATGAAAGAGCTGTGAACTGATGGGCCACATCATCAGCTTACATTTTTTTCTGGCCAAATCCAAACTGCAGAGAAGCCCAAAGACATAAAGCCTTCATCTCTCAATTGATTCATTCAATCTTATTTCAGAGCAGTTGATACAATCTGATGGAATAGTCTGCTCTAAATACGGAGCTGTGGAGCTGCTCTCCAGCTGTTGCTTATCCCAAGGTAATAAAAATGGGACAAATCAGACCATAATCCCTCCTCAGTCCCTCCATTCTTCTTTGAATGATGCTATGCAAAAAAATGGGACCTTCTTAGTATTCTGAGTAACATCAGCATCAGTCGAATTCACCTCTTTGTCATGTTGTGTGGGGCTTTCTATCAGGGTTTGTGGACAGCATCAGTCATTTTAGAGATGCAAAGTCATTTTTATATGAATTTCACGACTGTCCATCCATGTGGTGCATCATAATAAGGCAGAAATTTTCGGCAGACCTGCATAACTTTTCCTATCCGCATAATTATCTTCAACGCGCAATGTTGCACGGTTTGCTTGGGAGGTGTTTGGGCGATATTTGATATTTGACATTTCTCAGCATAAACACAATGATGGAAAATAAATGTAAATGATTTTGTGACCATCCTCATTCACAGTAAAATAGCAGTATTTTTTATCCTAAAAATGTTTTTTCCCCCAACAATACAACATTGGAAACAATGGTCACTTTAAAGCACAGTCTTGCAAACGCAACATGAAAAAGCTTGTTCAAATTACATAATCATTATCAAAATAACAAAACATTTTAAGCATTATATTTTAACTGGTAACTGTTATAGCTGTTATGTGGAAAGGGTATAGAAGTGTATTTGTCTTGATGTTCTATGGCACTGACTATTGAAGCCTAACAGGATAATATTAGCCCTGAAACGCCTTCAGCCTTAAAGCTTTGTGATACTTCGGTATATGGGAGTCTCACTCTGCTGTAGTAAATACCCCTTAATTTGTACGGTTAATTGGTTTTAGCCTATGGCTCCTGTGAATACTTTAACAAGATTCTCATAAACGGCTTTTTCTTTTCTTTCTCAACCACTTGAATTAGACATTTATTCTACCGTGCGCTCTTTGGAAAATGATGCATGTCCTCATGATTTTTTTCTTCTCTCTCTCTCTTTTTCCCTCTGCAGGTTTCCCTGATTTTCCAGGGAGTGCTCCCTCTCTTTAGTGATGGAGGTATTGCAGTGTGATGGCTGTGACTTCCGTGCCGAGTCATATGATGACTTGAAAACCCACATTCAAGAAGTGCACACTGCTTTCCTGCAGCCTGCAGATGCAGATGAGTCGGACTCTCTCAAGGACGAGGAGGAAGACGAGGAGGAAAATGAGGAATTTGGGGATAACGATGACAAGGATTATACACCTTCTAAAGCTGGAATGAGTAAGTCGACCACATTAATTCAGACATTACAGTTAATTTGCAAGGAACACTGTAGTGGAACGATCATATATTTATTATATACTGGATGTGGTTACAAATATTAACAAAAGCAACAGAGAGATTAAACAATGGCAGAAAAGTGTTTCTGTTTTGCTATTTACAGCTCATATTTTCTCTTTTTTCAGGTCCCAACTCTGCTGACGGTTCCAACCAAACGTTACACAAGCCGACAGCTGAAACCCATCTGCCGTTTTACCAGTGCAAGTTCTGTGTCCGTTACTTCAGATCAAAGTCATTCTTAAGAAATCACACCAAAAAAGTGCATAATGTTGTCGAGGGGGACTCGGATGAAAGCATCTCCTCACAGACCGCTAAGCAGCCCAGCTACACCGTTATAATGCACAATGACCATTCAAAGGTGTATTCCTGTCAGCACTGCACATACAAGTCTCCACGCAGAGCAAGGATGATGAAACACCAGCTAATGTATCATAGCAAAGTTCCCTTAGAGAACGCGGCAGATCCGTCAGAATATGCTGAGACGGCAGAGCGGTCTGACTCAGCCAGGACACTCGTGAAGGGAACATTTGCATGTGAATGGTGTGACTATCAAACAGACCAGAAGGACAGCTGGACTAACCATGTGGTGAAGGAGCACAGCGACAAGGTCAAGATAGTGTCCTCCGTTGCAGAGCTGGAAGGGGAAGAAAGCGGAAGCTCACCCAGACCAGATTCTCCCTCCTCTCCCCATAGCCCGACTCGATCTAAGATGGGTTTTGCCAGTGTTTGTGAAATGGAGGGGGAGACGGGGGGGAAAACGCCGGAAAAAACATTGGAGAAGACAGTCCCAGAAATCCCATCCTTTCACTATGCACAGATGAGTGCAGTAACACCCAACAGCACGGGCTCCTCTATTTTGTCCAAGAGGTTTGCTTCAGCTGATGCCTCCAACAGTGTCATAGACATGGTTACCAACTTACTCAATGAGGAAGACTCTAGGAGCAGCTTGGAGGATGACGACGAAGAAGAGTTGGGCGATATAGACGATCCCAGCTACACTGGAACCCTGTCAGCAGATGCAAAGCAGCTTTTAACCGATGAGGATAACAAATTACTGGAGACGAAAGGAATACCTTTCAGAAAGTACATGAACCGCTTTCAGTGCCCCTTCTGCTCCTTCCTCACCATGCACAGGCGCAGCATCTCCCGCCACATCGAAAACATTCACCTCTCTGGCAAAACCACAGTGTATAAATGCGATGAATGTCCGTTTATTTGCACCAGCCCTCTTAAACTAGGCACGCACAAGCAGAGCCACAACTCCTCAGATTTAGAGACCATGGACCTAACGAGTGATAGTCCGGAACCTCACAATGACAAAGCCGAAGAGCCAGTCAATGGGGGCAACGTAAGCTCCAAAGTCAATGGAAAAAAGATGACCAGCACGCCAAACGACCAGCAGAACCCTCATCGCTGCACACTCTGCAGCTTTTCCACCACCACTCTGAAAGGCCTGAGGGTTCACCAGCAGCATAAGCATTCATACTGTGATGACCTAGATCCCTCTGTCTTCGAAAGCCAGCTGACTGACCAGCCAGACTCTGAAGTGGACGCTTCTCCAATCTTTCTACAAAAAACCCAGACCTCCATTTTAGGACTTGCCACCAAAAAGCCCCTTGTAACAGGGAAAAGAGCCAGGAAGTCCATTAATGACTTGCCTTTGGACTTATCCTCAGTCAAGAAGAGAACACGAATTGATGAGATTGCCAGTAACCTTCAAAGCAAAATAAGCCAAAGCCAACAGGACATGGTCATAAATCTGGATGACATGGATGATGAAGAAGCAGGAGAAAATCACACCGGTGCTGATAAAGAAGGCAGGAACCCAGTTTTTGCCTACAACACACTTAATGCAAGAGAATCGTCGATCTCTCACGAGGGAGGCAGAATAGGGAAAAGAAAAAGCAACCCCAAGTCAAAACCCAGAAACATTCCTATATCACTGACTCTCTCGGATGATAGTGAAAACATCTCTGCGGATCCCAGTGACAGTGCAGTGCAAGACAGCACTGAATATTCAGAGGAAACAGGAACTGCGCGTTTTTACTGTAAACACTGTGATTACCACAACAAGTCAGCTCGTAGCGTCAGCACCCATTACCAGAGGATGCATCCTTACATCAAGTTCAGCTTTAAATACATTCTGGACCCCGAAGACCAGAGTGCAGTCTTCCGCTGCTTAGAGTGCTACATTGAATACACAAACTACAATGATCTACACCAACACTACATGGATCATCATCCTGAGGCAAGCAACGTGCTCAACTTCAACCAGCCACATCTGTTATACTTGTGCCGCTTTTGTTCATATACAAGCCCCAATGTCAGGAGCCTAATGCCCCATTACCAAAGAATGCATCCCACCGTGAAAATAAATAATGCCATGATCTTCTCCAGCTATATAGTGGAGCAGCCCCACAAAGCGGGGGAATCGCAAACTCTGAGAGAAATTTTAAACTCCGGCCCCAAGACTCTGAATTCGGCCACATCAACGCCCAGGTCCTCCTCCAGCCCCGTGCAGAAAACTGTTTCCAAGACCCCTGAAAGTGGCACCGAGGCGGACCCACTCAAAGAAGCTGTGGGTGGTAACGTTGTAGTCTACGATTGCGACGTGTGTTCCTTTGCCAGCCCCAACATGCACTCTGTTTTGGTCCACTACCAGAAGAAGCACCCAGAGCAAAAGGCGTCTTATTTCCGTATACAGAAAACCATGAAGGTCATGTCGGTGGATCAGTCGCAGCCTGCAGCCAACTCTTCATTTAACCTCAGTATGTCTACGCCTCAGAAACAGTCGAGCGCAGCACTGTATGGATCAGATGAAGAAATGTACTACTGTAAGCATTGTGTGTACAGCAACAGATCTGTTGTTGGTGTGTTGGTCCATTATCAAAAAAGACACCCGGAAGTAAAAGTGACAGCAAAGTATATCAAACATGGCGCCCCCACCCCTGGTTTGATTAAATTAATGGATGAACTGCAAATCGCGGCTCCCAAACAATTTTTGAAGCAATTTCAGAATAATGGTCACGATGGATCGAACAATTCGAGCCCTAAACAAGGCAGCGGTGAGAAAGGTGAGGATGAGCTGTTCTTTTGTCAGCACTGTGATTATGGCAACCGCACCGTAAAAGGAGTGCTTATTCATTACCAGAAGAAGCACAGGGAAACCAAGGCCAACGCCGACCTTGTACGTCGTCACACTGCAGTAGTCCGGAGTCAGCGTGAGCGTGCGCAGATGGTTCAGTCGGGTAGTGTCTCTTCTGCCGTGGTCCCTGCAGCTCCGGACCCTGAAAATGCGACGCCCCTTCGTTCCCTCAAGTGCAGACACTGTTCATACACGTCCCCCTATGTCTATGCCCTGAAGAAGCATCTGAAGAAAGAGCACCCCACTGTGAAAGCCACAGCCATGACAATTTTACACTGGGCTTACCAAGATGGCATTCTGGAGGCTGGCTACCACTGTGAATGGTGCATTTACTCCCATGCGGAACCCCAGGGCCTGCTGCTCCACTACCAAAGACGCCATCCTGAGCACAATGTCGATTACACGTACATGGCCAGCAAGCTGTGGGCTGGGCCAGAAACCACACAGCAACAGGGGGGCAATATGGAATCTAAGCATTACAAATGTAGAGACTGTGCCTTCGAGGCCTGTACAATATGGGACATCACCAGTCACTACCAGGCAGTCCACCCCTGGGCCATCAAAGGGGATGAATCTGTGCTCTTGGATATCATCAAAGGGAATGGCTCAGCTGAAAAGATCGACCAGCAGGTCGCCAAAGAACATGCATCTTTCAATTTTCAGTCTGTTGAAGATGATGGGGCGCTGGCCATCGCCATCCAACATCAGGAAAGCAGTCCCCATCCTTCCCACCCACGTCTTTCCATCTCTAACAATCCTTATCAGTGTACTGTATGTCTGTCAGAGTACAACAGTCTCCATGGCCTCCTCACTCACTATGGAAAGAAGCACCCAGGCATGAAAGTAAAAGCTGCTGATTTTGCACAGGAGGCAGACATTAACCCGAGTTCTGTGTATAAATGTCGTCACTGTCCATACGTGAACTCTCGAATCCACGGCGTCCTAACTCACTATCAGAAAAGACACCCGTTAGTGAAAGTCACCGCAGAAGATTTTGCAGATGATATAGAGCAAATGCCTGACTTAAATGAAGGCGATGACAAGTGCAAAACCCAGAGGCAGGGCTATGGCGCGTACAGATGCAAAATGTGCCCGTACACACACGGGACACTGGAGAAACTCAAAATTCATTACGAGAAGTATCACAATCAGTCGGCCTCTGATATTTTCATGCCTTCTCTGACAAATTTCTCTTCCGGTAAAGACACTGAGCCAGTAGCTGAATGCAGCGCTAGTAATATATCAAGTACAGCAAAAGTCCAGGAGGTCAGTGAATTGGACATTGCCCTCTCCCAGTTACCCATCAATAAGACAGAAAAACATGCTATATTCAACTGTCAGCTCTGCAAGTACTTCTGTTCCACCAGGAAAGGCATCGCTCGACACTACCGCATCAAGCACAACAATGTCCGCGCTCAGCCGGAGGGTAAAAACAATGTCTTCAAATGTGCTCTGTGTTCATACACAAATCCGATACGCAAAGGCCTGGCGGCGCACTACCAAAAGCGTCATGACATTGATGCTTATTATACCCATTGTCTGGCTGCTTCCAAGACTTTAACTGAAAAGCCCAACAAAGTGATAGCACCCCCGATATCCGAAGGGGAGACCCCGGAAATGAGCGAGGACCTGCGCTTGGCTGTGGACAGTCGGAGGTGTTCTCTTTGTGCCTTCCAGGCCTTCAGCAGGAAGAGCATCGTCTCACATTACATCAAGCGCCACCCAGGTGTCTTCCCCAAGAAGCAGCATTCTAGCAAGCTCGGTCGCTTCTTTACCGTTATCTATGCCAAAGAACCGGAGAAGAGTGACGCCAGCGCAGTGGCAGAGGAAGACAAGGAAGTGCTGGAGGTTCCGCTCGAACCCGAGCAGGACGGAGAGGACGACTGGCTGCCATTCAAGTGTCTAAAATGTTTCGGGTTGTCCTTCAGCACTGGCGAGCTGCTCTCTATGCACTACAACGAACACCACAGCAATGACTTGAAGAGGGACTTTGTGATGTCACCCAGTCCTGGGGACGAGGACTCTGACTTGTACCAGTGTTCTCACTGTGAGCTGAAGTTCCTGGCTCTCCCACTCCTGGCCAGACATCTGCTGAATCACAACGAGGAGTTTCAGAAGAGGGCCATGAGGCAGGAGAGGAGGAAGCAGCTCCTCAGCAAACAGAAAGCTGCGGAGCTACCTGACACCAAACCCGAGAAGGTGAGGGAGCTACAACTCTTTATAAAACCTTTTAAATAAAAGAAAAGTATGATTTAATTACCCCTTTACCATTACTTTATCTGAGCGCGTACTGTAAATCATCTGACGAAGTAGTCACCGGCTACTACAGTCTATTACACTACAGTTGTTCCTTGTCTCCTGGAAGACAAACATGCCCTCATAATCCATCTCTGACAGTATTGTGTTAATTCATTATATCACAAAAAAAAGGTGTCTGACTGGCAAATACGTCAGCTGGCTTAATTATTGGCCTTAAAAGGTTAAATGAAAGAATTTAAGATAAACCTCCTCATCACAAATCATTTTCAAACACAATTTAAAAAGATGTCAAACAAAAAGAGAACAAAAACTGTGACTTACAGTGGTTCTTTCCGAACAGGAGAGTCCCGTAAATAACGCCCCCGTAGGATTCAGGTGTAACTTCTGCATAGAGGTGCACCCCACCCTCCGAGCCATCTGCAACCACCTGAGGAAGCACGTCCAGTATGGAGAGGTCAAAGAGGGACACGTCAAGGTAAACGGAGCTGGATTTAGCCTTAGATTTCTTTGACGCTGTCACTGTATAGCATTTCAGCTGGGAACCTCGGATGCATTGAGTTTGTACGTAATCGTTAGAACGTGTTTATATAAAACATGTCTAAATCAAATGATGTCAACGTACAGTTAGAATAAATCTGAATTATTATTCTTTATTCACCACCGTGAATTTAGAATATTTATTGTAGGGAAATTGAAGACATTTCTTATCTAAATATCTATTTGCATAATGTTTTCCATGTACAATGGCCTATGCTGTTTACTTGCCCGTAAAATGTGTTAAAGCAGTAATCGCAGGAACAATATCAGATCATAATTTGGGAAACACTTCTTCTTGCTGGCAGGTAGATAAGAGGATTGACGTCATTCCCATGTGTCCGGTGTCCGTTAAATATGAGGCCGCTGCCAGTGGCAGGTTGGCTTAGTGTATAATAAAGACCGGGAAAAGGTGGAAATTAATGCTTTAAGGCCCCCCCTCTTTCTACTCTTAATACTAAGCTAAGCTAACAGCTGCAAACGCGCAGTGTGTATTATTTACTCCCAATTTAAACATTACCGACACTTGAAAGACCCACTTTTTTTCTGTGCCCAGTGTTTCTGTATCACAATTATTAACTCCTGTGCCCGTAGCTCTGCAGCGATCTGTTTTACTGGGCTTATAGGTTCCGTTTCCCATTTTGTTTATTACTGACAGGGTAGATGGTCTGTCAGCTCCCCCAGAGAAAACAAGCAATGCTGTCCCATTGCAGTGGAGTATCAGAGGGGGTGGTGAGCCATAACTTTTAGGGCAGCGGCGGGTAACCATTCGAACATTAGTATTCCACTGAGGCTGCCAGTGAGGGGAGAAAGCCAAAGGATCCAACGCCTCACCCCGACGGAGGCCTGCTTCTTCTGTCAGACCCTCACTCTTGTTCTTTTTATGTATTTAAGATGAGATGGTTGGAATCACCGAGAGTGAAGATGCACTTAACTCATTGTGGCAACTGAGATCTGCCAATAAAATGCTTTTATTTTCTGTACAGCTAACGGCAGTAACAATGTCAGGCTTTGGGTTACCTGTAAGCATTTATGGCCCACAGTATAATGACCATGTGCAACACCATCGCCAGACGGAAAATATTGTGTCTTTTACATTTTGCAGATGCTAAAAATTAATGTTGCTTTTTTATATTATCATCATCACCCTGCTGTCCTGTTTGAATTCTCGAGCTGCAGCGGTTACTGATCGAGTTGGATGAAGAACAGGCTGACAGTGCAGTCAGGGCAGACTGGATGGCAAGGTTGGGCCTGTGGATGCCACATCTTATTTATGGCTGCGCGAAGTGCAGGGTCAGGTCATTCCACAGGAGAGAATGAGCTTCCTTGGGGCAATAAAACAGTCACGGTGATCGTCTGTCCGCTTGGGACGACTGCAGAAGCCGGTCTGCAACCCGGCAGATGAGGGACGCATAGAAACTGATGGCGGAGTTTTGTTTTGCACTTGTTATTGTCGGTAGATATTAAGACGTGTATGGTATACTGTTTTGGCACTGTTGCTGTTCTGACTTGTTTTGTATCCTTGATTTTAGCATCATCATCAGGCCTTTAATCTGAGGAGGAGATTTTAGGAATAATATTAAAAAAATGCTCCTGGCCAGATTCAAAGGTTTGGGCTTGAATCTTCTTGTCAAATTCTACTTCAACAATCAAATCAATATCAACTGAAAAACATCTGTCCAGAAATACTGTTTACTGACAGAGTATCAGGTCAGGGTTAGGGTTGGAGTTGGACGTTGGCTGAAATTATCATTCAGTCTTGCCCACACTGGACTTAAATCAGTCATGTTTTTTCCCCTTTATCATTCGTTTGTGGATGGGAAACACTTCTTTGTGTTTCTTCGTATGCCCATACAGCATCACACTGCAGCTTTTAAGAGAGAGGTCTAACTAAAATGTAACTTTTTTTTAATATAAATTCAAATGATTGTTATTATACAGCACGGACAAAACCGTTGGTGTTAGACAATTAACTGCTGCTCATGCACTGTTAACATGATCTAAAGGTGTCCGACTCTGAGAAATAAGCAAGTTTGTCATCTTGGCACAACTCTCCAGATGAAAAGTGTTGCTTAATCTTCCTTCTTCCTTAAGTGTCCACATAACCAAAGTCTTATTTTTGAATCCACAGGCACAGAAACTACTGTACGCCTGAGACTCCTCCTCTTTGTTTTGCAGCAGGAGGTCAGTGAGGTCCCCCTGACCTTGCCCTCAGAGAGCCTGACTAATGGCGGCCTGGAGGGCGACGAAGCGGCTGACGCCGATGGCCTGGAGGGACCGGAAGCTGCAACAATGAGCCCATCCTTGGTTTCCACAGCTTCTGGCGGTGTTGCCGTTGCCATGGAGACGGTTGATCCAGAAACAGATGCTGTTGAGGAAAGTGTGGAGGCCCTCGCGGCGGCCGCGGTGTCAGAGGACCAACTGAAGCAGCGGTTGGCGGCAGGGGGTCACCCCTGTGCCCAGTGCGACCGAGTCTTCATGTCCATGCAGGGACTGAGGTCCCACGAGAGGAGCCACTCAGCCATGGCCTTGTTCAGCAGAGAGGACAAATACAGCTGCCAGTACTGCCAGTTCGTCTCACCCTTCAGGCACAAGTAAGTAGGACGGAGCAGTGTTTACCATTGTGTTTCTACAGTAGAGTCCCCTGTTCATAATGTGGGGCTTTACAAATCTCTTCTCTCCCCCATTTCTCTCCTCTCGCCCCAACCGGTCGCAGGAGATTTTACGCCCACAACTGAGTCCGGTTTTGCGAGAAAGAAATGTCCTCCTAACCGTGTTTGTGTGTTGATCTGTTAATGCTCCGTTGCATATCTGTCCTGACAGAACTTTAATACTACAACAAAGACTCACTGAGTAGCTACACTGTCATTAATACAACACAAAACCCACTGCTGTATCTTTTTACTCTGTTGTTTTAACAAAAAGTTGTTGTTGTTTTGTTGATCATGGCACAAGTAGCTCTCCACTGCTGTTGTTTTTCAGGTGACTGTGGCTGCCACACTGATTTTTTAAATTTTTTTTATTCTGAAAATGTGTTTTAACCAAAAGTGTGACTATACGCTGAGATGGAGACACTGAATAGCCACGGCTGTCAAAATGCCAAATATAGATAAAACTCCAAACAGGGTTTGATCTGCTTGTAACTTTCAAAGCTCACGATGTCTCTGTTCCTCTCAGATTTAGTTCCATTTTGAGACATCAACCAGAATAATCCAGAATAATCTAGTGGTAATACAAAGCCATGTATTAACTGTGTCATCTTTCTTCTGTGATACATTTGCTTTGCCACACACTTTTACAATACGTGCTATATGTTGCCATGGGCAAGATATTGGAATTGTGCAAGGCTTATTTCTTGACAGCAAAAATAAGTCCTGGAAATGTGCAGCTGTTGCTTGTTGCTGTATAAACTGTCGCAGTTTATTTTATTAACGTTCACACTTTACAAGTCTTACTTACTCCACCTTGTTTTACAGACCAACTGGATGTTGAGCACATTTTTACACCTTGTTCTGTTTACCCTGTCGCATTCGCTTCTTCAATCTCCTTGAAGATTCCCTGTTCGAGAAAGACGAACCTTATACAGACATCTTGCAATGGTACAATAATGTGTTTTATCCATCACAGAAGATGCAGAGCAAAAGGGAAAGAGAGAGTCCTCATCACCTCTGAGCTCTCAGGTGTAATCCTTCTGTACTGTATGTGCCCTGACCCAGAAAGAAGCCGCATTCCCATGCCACCTAGGAGGCCGGCATTAAAAACACAGCCACCGTCCCCACAGGCCCTCACACACTCATTCCCACCAGGGGATTGTGGGTAGATGAGTTCACCCCATGGCTCCTTGTTCTGTAGTCATTGGAAATGCGCAGCTGTTGTTTGTGAGCTAAACAGTGTCGAGTGCTTTAGATGCTGCTGTTGAAAATTATCAAGGTGGATGCTGTAGAGCAGAGCTCCCTCTGTCCTCCCTCTACCCTATTCTCATCACATTCTCTCTTTATCAGCGATCCTTTTGTCCTCATTTCGTGTTGTTTTGGTTCATCCTCTTATCTCATATGCTCCCTTCTATCTTTTTTTTTTTTTCTTCCAGTCTGGACAGACATGTGCAGTCTCACCATGGGCACCACAAGCCCTTCAAGTGCAAGCTCTGCCCCTTTAAATCTGCCTACGTGAGTCGCTTGAAGAGCCACCTGCATAAGGCACACACAGGTAACAACACACACACACGCACACAAATACATTCAATCACATCTTACAGCTGTGCCCATGACTAACAAGTTATTCCCGGGCAAGAAAAGCAGCCTCCTGTTTATCATCTTGCACATAACGATGCTGTGCTTGATTTAGCTTCTCCAGCACACTGCAACCAGTGGATTATCTCGCGGAGCAGCTTCACCATTCACTGAGTGCATTAGACACACTCTAATTAAGCACATCCAAAGGAATCAAATTTGGAGGAATCAAAGTTTAGCAGAAACAGCCCAGATTAATTTATTGCTAATATTGCATATATTGGAATATGTTAAAGAAATCCTCAGCGTGCTACAGAGGTGGGGGCATGCAAAGACATAGGCATTCAAGAAATGCCAAGAAAACAAAAAACAAGAAGCTCCACCTGAGTAATCAATAAACCGGCAAAATAAACAATCACAGAACTGGCCAACTAGAAAAACACAATTTTTAATCATCATTTGAGTGCTCTCAACTGTCTGGTTGGAGAGAACAAGAAGCAGCAGTAAGACTTAACAACCGCTATGGAAAAATGACACAAACCAATTTTGAGTTGCGATTACATTTGAAAAGTAGAGTTGCTTTTAGTCCAGCGGGCTAAGGAAACATTTGGCATGGATGCTTCCAAATCCAGACGATGTCTTATCCCAAATGATTTGTTTTTACTAGAAGCAGTTTAAAAAAAAAGGAAGAGACTTCTGGAGAAGGACATGGTGCAGTCCGGTCAGACTTGGTTGCGATGGCTTCACTCAGCAGGATGCTGCTTGAAATATGTTGTGAAGCAAACATGTGGATGAATGGCCCATGGGGGGGAAAAAATAAAGACTTTACCAAAGCGTTTGCCAGAAACACACATATTAGCCAATTACAGCTGTAGTGCAGTCTTAAACCAGAGCAGCATCAATCGGTGAAATAACGTGCTTTGTCGTCAACACAAAACATTTAATCTCAGTCTTTGTGTCAGGTCAGATGTCACTGTGAAGCAACAACAAAAAACAGCTGAATACTTGAATTTGTAGCATGAGTTTTTCCAAAATACTGCGCTTTTAATCTGTACAGTATATTTGCCGAAGAGAAAAGAAGAGTTTGAATGTGGACCTGACTTGATGTGTGACACCTCAATACACTCTGTTTAAACTTTCATGAAACTTTTGATCGAATTTTTTTTCTTTTTTTTCTATCAACATTACGCTAATTAATCCGAGGGGAGCATCAAGTAAGGGCAAGGTGACATAATTGTTGCAGCCGGGCTCAGAGGGGAATAGCTTTGTTTGTGGTGGAGGGCGTGTTGCCATGTTTTTTTTTTCTTCAACGATTTATAGATCGCCACTAATCCTCATCTTATACTCCTTTTGTGTATTTTAATAAAGTTGTTGACTTGTGATGCTTCCTTGTCTTCCAGGCGAGCAGCACACATACAAATGCTTGTCGTGCCCCTTCTCCTCCATGACCATCAGCCTGCTGAAGGAGCACTCACTGAGGGACCACGGCGAGGCCCTGACCCTCCCCAAACTCCGGGCTGCTACCCAGGCTGCTCACGCCTCCCTCAGGCCCTCCCGGCTGCCCGGCAACACAGAGCAGACTCCTCTGGCCTCAGATGGTATGAGATCATGTGTAATATGATTTTACAGGATGTAACGTCGTTTGATAAGCTTGTCTGGCCAAATTTTGGGAAATCTCAATCGAATCCACAGGAAAAAGAAACTGAAAAAGAAACATTTAAACTGTAAAAGGAATTCTGTTTCTCAGAGCCACAGCACACAGACATGATACACACATAGTCTGCGATTCAGTGTGAGTTTCACATTCTGAGAATATAATTTCCTGTGTGGTTCATCACAAATCTGTTTACTTCCTGTTTATATCTGTGGAAAAAAGCAGATCTGAGGCATGATTATCCCCCAAATCAAAGTAAGACAAACAGTAGTGGGGAGTGGGAGTGACAGGAGCCATTAATATTCACTATTTTCATGTTGCACTATCAATACTTTTTTGACATTAGTGTAGATGGGGCTCAGTTGTCTCCATTTTATCTGTCCCATAAATATCAGTGGAGGCTGTGGAAACCCCTGGTGGGAAAAAATAAAATAAAATGAATAAGGAAATAATGAAAAATGTGCACAGCCTGTAAGACTTCTTCAAATGTCTTTAATTCAACCAAATGTCCAAAATCAAAATAGACTCACTTTACTGCATACATGTAAATGACAAATGAAAGCTTTCTGCCAGGCCTTTTCATCAGGGTGGTTCTATGTTTTAGGCTGTTTGTTTTTTTTTTTAAATACTAATCTGAATATCAGCAGTTCTAGCACCGAGAAGTCTGTGTCGTCTTCGTAGTTTCTGGGAGACGGTGCGCAGACTGAATAAATGACTGTGTATGAGAATTTAGTCCGAGTCCGTCTGCTCACATTTTGCTGCCTAAGCCTTCTCCCATGTTGACGATGACACTTTTCTTCACAGAATATATTCAGCTGAAGAAGCACCTTCAGTGTACAGTAGGTCTGTGGAGCAGCCAGCTACTTGATGTGCTGCCATGTTTTAGGTGTTTTAGTGTCTGTGCAGCCACTGCTGTAGCTTGCGGACTGTTCTTGGCAGCAGCTGTTACCTTGCTGCTGGAGCTCTGGAATCTTCCCTGGAGCCGGAGCAGGGGCAGCAGCATTCCTCAATGCACCAGCCACCACTGTCAGCTGTGCCTTACCGAGACAAATGAAGCATTGAGAAGGAGCAGAGCTGACAAGTTGAATGTCTCTCCACCTACCAAACTCGCTGCATTCAGTTGAAGGTCTTAAGATTCGGATGTTTGGAGTGAAACACACACATGAAAAGATTCCAGGGGAGATTGATCGCTTGAGTGCTTCTCATTAGCCGGGGTGGTTACTTTAACTTCTTGAAAATAGCTGCTGCACGTGCCCAGAAATATGAAAATAAAAAATAAAAAAATAAAAAACTTTGAAATTCAACCCATCCTTACTTTTGATTGTCCTTTGAGGTCATTCATAAAATATTTTTAAGACATTCTCCTCCTCCTCTTCCTGTCTTCTTCAACTCCTCACACAGTATTTCACTCATTTGTGCCATGAAATAGACAGTTGGGGGCCATTAATTAATTCAAGAAGACACATCACTGCCACATAACTACAACATTTCCTCTCCCCGTCTACTATCTCATCTCCATACAACTCCACAATGCAGAGGATATTGAAAGCATGAGTCAACCGTGGCATTGTTGGATTGGTATGAATTCGTCTGGCTCTACCACAAAAGTGAGGAATTGAATCTAAAGCATTTTTGCAAAGTAAAAGTAAAAGTCCTTATTTTTTTTTACTCCTCCGTGTTTCCTCATACTCCGAGTGCTGAATGAAGCATTTTTCACAAAAGCAGATATTCTATCAGTGTCACTGTGCTTTATTTATTGATGTGTTGGAGGCTCAAAGTAGGACGAGAAGATGAGCTGGCTCACTGATATTATGGGCTCATTAGAAAGGGTGAGGGGAATGAGGAGTGGAAAAGGAGGGATGTTATTTAACATTAAACATGTAATCAGACATCTCTTAAAAATATAAACAATTTTGAGAAGACATGAAGTAGAGTAAACTCCGTCCTGCTGTGCAGAAATGTGTGTTGGATGTACAGTGGATACTGTGGGTTGAAAACTGGCACCCAAAACCTTTTGAAATTAGCATAAAATACTTAATTATTATTGTTTTTTAAAGAGAAGAGTAGACTTCCAGAAGTGGAAGAAGCACACATGTTACTAACTGTATATGTGAATGTGAAAATATTCTAGTAAGTACAGAAGTTCATCAGCTAAATTCAGAAGTGAAATCAAAAGTAAAAGGGCTTACTCCAAAGAAGAGTGGCCCCTGCAACCGACTTAAACAGTATTTATTTTCAGTAGTTTAGTCCAGTGGTTAACAACCAAAAGGTCAAGCTCTTTTCAAAGGCCACATACCAAAACTGCAGAGCGATGAATAATACATGTTGTAAGAAAAGGAGAAGATACTCACTTCTGCCAAACAAATCTGTATTCATTTTCTTTGGGCTTTTCTCTAATCTTTGCATTTTTTAGGGGGGGGGGGGGGGTAGAACTGCACACAGCTTAGAAACTTCTGAAGTGTGACAACTAGGCATGTTTATCTTAGTAGTGGTCACAAGCTTAATTGGTTTGGGAGCATGTGTCGTCTCTATGCTGTTTTTATTTGTAATAATCTGTAAAAATAGTTGTTGTTGAAGTCATAACGGAGCGTAAAATGTAACAATAAAGCACAAAATACCTGAAATCTGTAAACTACTTAGTAAATGTACTTGGTTTCCTTTGCACCACTGCTCCAAACTGCAGAGAAGTTCTGTATCTCTAGGTCTGTGCTCTCATGTATTCAGACAGTATGTCGGGGTGTAATAAACACGCTTTCTCCATTTCTCTGTCAGATCCGTCGTACCTGGAGCCGGCCGACGTTCGTCAGCAGCTCAGTCATTACCAGCTCGCCTCCCGCAGCCAATTGTCCTCCGGCTCAACGGGGACGGACAATCGGCCAGACGGAGTCCTCACCTGTGAGTTCTGCGAGTTCAGCTCCGGATACATGCAGAGCCTTCGCCGGCACTACAGGGACCGCCACGGTGGCAAGAAGCTCTTCAAGTGCAAAGACTGTTCCTTTTTTACCTGCTACAAGTAAGGAGAGACGGAAAAAAAGGAAAATTATAGAAATAATACAAAGTATCACACACGCACAAAAACTAAACCCCTCTTTCTGTCTCAGGAACAGCTTCAACATGCACGTGGAGGCTGGTCACAACAACAATGCACCTGAGGATCTCCCCAAAGACCTGCGCTGCCCCCTCTGCCTCTACCACACCAAACACAAGAGCAATATGATCGACCACATTGTCCTGCACAGAGGTACGCGTCAGTCACATCGCAAACTCTGCATTTTTTTTTTTTTCAAGGGAATAGTTTGACACTCTGGGACATAGGCTGACTGTATTTCCAGGCTGGAGTTAGATGAGAGGACTGACTCTCTCTCTGAGATCATGCTCGTGTCCGCTGCAGCTGCAACAGCTGCAAGGGCAGTGACTTCCTGGAGTCTCTTCTGGTTGTCTGGCGTCCTCACAGTGACAACGAGACGCCAGGTAGTCAGCGCTCTGAAAAATGTCTGGCACATAATTCCTTGTGAAACGTGTTAATTGGTGAACTTAAGGGGTGCTGGTAGGCAGATTTTTATTTTTTTTTAAGTTTGGACAGAGTGAGGCTGGTACTCCTTAGATACTTCTTATTTTCAGTCTTTAAGCTGAGCAGAACTTCATGATCTTTGTGTTTGCAGCTGTTTGTTAATTGTTTTAAGAAACGTCTAGTGTCAGAGCTGATCGGACATAACAGCATATGATAATAACAAGTAACATAAACAACATGCACAAGTGGAGCCTGTAGTTTTTAGTTTTTTGTTGTTTTTAAGCGTTGTTTACTGGATAAGAATATTGGTGCGAACAAAAACTGACAGACAACTCTCTTTAGCAAGCACAGAGGGAAGGAACTGCTCTGATGAGCTGATAAAACTTTCTCCTGAGCGCTTGGGTGCGTTTTTTTATTTTTTACACTTTCGTTAGTTATCTAGAAGTGCGTATGTTGAAACTGAGAAAATGACAAACCCACCAAAAGGTAATAGCCACTCTGATTACGTTTCCTGTGTGTGTTCGTGACAAATGTCATTCGATATCTCTCCTGCGTCCCCACATCCCCTTTTTCCTATTATGTCGTTAGCTCTCCCCCTGCTCTCTACCACTTTTCCCCCTCCGACTTCATAATCCACATCGTTCTCTCCTCTTCCTCCACCAGAGGAGCGAGTGGCTCCGCTGGAGGTCAGCCGCTCCAAGCTGTCACGCCACCTTCAGGGCCTGGTGTTCCGTTGCCACAAATGCACCTTCACATGCTCCAGCGACCAGGCCCTGCAGCTGCACCTGCAGAAGCACGCTGAGATCAAGCCTTACCAGTGCCAGCTCTGCTATTATGACAGCAGTCAGCGGAGTCAGCTCGAGGAGCATCTCCGCCTTGAGCACAAGGTCAGCTGGAGTCCAGATGTTATACACAAAGTCTTCTGTAACTAAGTTTAAATCCATGCACCTTATGTAAATGGTTTCTACAATAGACGTGGAAGGGAATATGGCCGTCGCAACTGTAAACACGGCAGATGAAAGACTTTCTGGCTTATCAGTGTCAAAAGTCTGCAGTTTACTGATAAGAATGGGTTTTAATCATCAGTCGGCTTAATGGCGGTCACACAAGTTGTTTACAGCCTGCAAACTCTCTGTAGCTTCACACTGTTCGATTAATTATACGACATCTGCTGTTTTTTTTTACATGAGGGAATAATGATGCCTGTGACACTCAACTGTCCTTATTCCCACGGTTGTTGAAAGATCACGTAATACAGCAAATCCAATTCGCAGCTCCTGAATCAAACACATCCTCAGTAATCAGCTGCTGAACTGTAAATAAACAGAAATCCTTTGAATCACAGATACACCGAACCTTTAACAAGGACTTAAGAAGAAATGATTCATACAATCAAACTGAAACGAGTTTTGTCTTTGGTCAACAGAGTCCAGAAAATATTTCAATACAGCAAAGTAGAAAAACAACTTAATCGATACCCAATAAAATCTGGGATTTATTTTCAAATCAATGCAGCAACAGCACATGGGCTTGCTTAGATTACGTGGACATTTCAGACTCGGCCAAACTTCAGTAAGTGCTGGCAGCTCTTCGTCTGTCCTGTTCACTTGTGTGAAACTGACAACATAAGCGGTGGACGACTAGCGACTAGTTAAACCTCGATTATGAGTTAAATGTGAATAAGATACTCCCAGTAACAAGTGATCACTTCCAGCAGCAGGTTCCCATTAAAATCCAAATCGGTGCAGAGAAATTAAGCAGAGAAAACACAGTTAATGAGTCTATGCAGCTTTTACATTTGTGTGTGTGTGTGGTTCTTGAGCATGTGTAATAAAACTTTATTGTATGAGAAATCGTTAGAGGTATCCAATTAAATTGGACCATTAAGTCAATCAGGAGAATGAAAGCATGTAAACTTGATGACAAAACAAAAATACCTCTGTTCTTCCCCGTCTTATTTTTTTTACATTCAAACTTCTGTCTTCTTCACAGCAGCGTTTCTGCACCAGCTTATAAATCCAAAATTGACCTCGGTGCTGCACCTTGACATAAGGAGATAAGAAAATATCAGTGAAATGACAACTGATACAATGGAATAAGATGAGTGGGTGGGTACATATCAGATTGCTCAAGCCTCACGATATTCTAACCACATCCAGGAGAGAAAGGGTTTCATCTCTCGGCGCATGAGAGCTCTGCGAGATAGATGGACAAATGTGTAACCTCAAAAAGAGAAAGGAGAAAAGGAAAGGGTCTCGTAGTTATGCCTTTTCAGAATCCTTCTTATTAAAGTTCAGCAGGACACTTTTGAAAGAGGTTCTCTGCAGAGTTAAGCATCTTCCGCATTGATATCATTGTTTTGTAAAGATGTTTGGTAGATGAAGGTTAAAAAAAAAGCAAAGACGGCAGCCTGTAGATATTTCTAATCGGCCTTGAGCATGACCGTTACCTTCAAGAAGCCAGGCCATAATTTATAAGCTTTGAATCATTCATCATCCACTACACACAGCAATCATTTTCGCACCTCTCTAGTTGTGAGTCTTCACTGCTTACCTGGCAGTAAATTCCTTTTATTGTCTTGAATATTATAAATGTATGCCTCAGTTTATGGACGCACTTAAATAGCCATTGTAGACCTGGCAGTGAGAATGAGAGAGACAGAGAGCTACAGCTGATTCTCTGCTCGGAAGTCGACTGCAGGACTATGAGTCTTTAAGGAGTGTGGGAGACTTTAATTACTCATAAATAATAATGATAATTTACTGTGCAACAAGATGCTTATGCAATGACATGTGCCTGGTGTGTTATCAAACCATCGGTCTATGTTAAAATGAGGATTTTATTTACAGCAAACACTAAAAATGTATTTGGAAAGTTTTGACTGTTTGACTGAGACGTTCACCCTCAAAATACCGCTAATTCTGGTGTTTTAGTGCTTTGGGGGAAAACAAAACCAACTACAAAACGTCTATAGCAATTTCTTTGCCTTTACACAAAGATATTCTTAACAACAAAAATCCACTTTTTTTTTTAAACTGATGAAAACCTCCTGTTTCTGATCAGGTTATCCGCAACTTCGAGCTGATGGGCCGGGTCAACCTGGACCAGCTGGAGATGATAAAGGAACGAGGGAGCAGCGCAGAGGAGGAAGAGGAGAGAGAAATGATGCTGATGGTAGCAGATGGAAAAGTAAATGCAGAGGAGGAGGAGGAGGACGATGACGACAACGACGACGGAGGAATGGCAATTATGGAAAATTTAGCGGATGAACAGAGGGAGATGGACGATGAAGAGGACCACATCAAAGAGGAAGAGGAAGAAGAGGAAGTTAAAGGGGTGCTGGATGAAAGGCCGGGCCTTCAAGGTAAAAACAGAAGATCAATGAAGTACTGTTGTGTTACAGTAGCTGAATAAAAAAAAACTCCACATTCTGTACATATTGTGTCACTTATTATTCACTCGTACAGACTGACACAGATCTAAGGATCATTAATAAACAAAATGATAGCATGTAAAATGTGAGCTAAAGCCAAACTTGAAGTTTGATTTGGGGCGTATTTGATTTCAAAACATAAACCAAAACAATCCACGCTTAAGTGAGAACACCTCTAAGTCTCTATAGCAGGTAGGATCAAGTGCAGCCGCTGAAAGAGCAAATGCTGTGTGTACTTCACACCTGGCCTGTCGGGTCAAAAACACTGCTCGCTGCTGTTTAACTGCTGCATGAGCCGATCTCACAGCAGATTTCTCTCTTAATGCGATCTGCTGAAAAGCCCCTGTCTTTGGGGTTCTCACTTATTTTCTCCACTGTGTCTCTTCTGAAGCCAAATAAATGTGCTGTACAAGACAAAAAAACAATCGCTTTTCCTGAATATGTTGTTTATTTGGAAGTCACATCTTATAGTTTCCTTCATTTCCAGTTATTTGTCTGCCAAAGAAGCCAAAGTCCTATTGTTATTCTGATTTGATTTTCTTCATTTTCTTCTGGGCTATAATCTGTCTGAGGGGAAATTTTTAATAAACAGAAAAATATACTGGTCTACAAAAGACATCCAACATTCATTTTTAATGCATTTAACACTTTTGTTTGGTGATTGGTGTTTTACTTATGTATTGCAAATTTACATATACAATACTTATTGCTTCATAATGTATTCTCAGACTAACCTTATCATTTGAACTCTGTTTCCCAGAGGTCCTTGCATCTCCTACCAGCAGCAGCAGCAACAGCAGCTCCGGGCCGAGTGGTGCTGAGAAGCGTCTTCCCTGCGAGTTCTGTGGACGCTGCTTCACCAACAGCCTCGAGTGGGAACGACATGTCCTTCGACATGGCATGTTAGTACGATTTTTTTCCCCCTCTTTTTCTTCTGTACTCTCTCCTTGGGAGCGAGCTGTTTGTTGAATCGACATTCAAATTTGACACATGCTTTCATTGTCCCCCTCGGGATGAAAGCTGGTAACTCTGATCCTCTGATTGTTCGTCGGGCAACAAATGGTGCTAGACGCCACATGAACATAATTTGTTCAGTACATTTAATCACAACCTGCAAAATCAATCAATTGTCAATTAGATGTGCTTTGTGTTTGGTGCTAATTAAAGAATGTTTAGCATGCTAAACATTCTTTAATGAAGGTTCTTCTTATCTTAAACCAAGATAGTAAACATGGTAAACATTATACCTGCCAGACATTGACATGTTAGCATGGTCACTAGAGTATTTAGCTCCGAGCACCAATGTGTTTAATCTGTCTATCTGTAAAATTCAGTCTTTTCCATCATTAGTGTTATTTTAATCAATGACCGTAAACAAAAATGGATGACACATCTCCACCTTCCTCACATTGTATGAAAGCGAGGCTAAAATATATCAGATACAGTCAATGCCATCTTGCGCTGGTGACGTCATTCGTCTGCGCACTAGTGATCGCGAAGCAGAACAGTGGTATCGGGGTCCTGCTTATGCACCCGCCCGACCAATCACAAATCAATCTCAGCTGTCAATCATGATGTCTTGGCCTGTTTTCTGTAGCATCAAAAAACGAATTAAACAAAACTTATCAGAAACATGAACACTTGAACATTGGCAGGGTTTATGACCTATAATGTAGCCAGCCACCAGGGGGCTATCCAGATGTTTTGGCTTCACTTTTGGGCTGAGGCCACGTCATCCATCTTTCTGTATAGTCATTGATCTTTTCACATGCTATCAGTGCTTATTTTTGCCCCATTCATTTTCAGGACGGTTAACAACAGTCAGATGGACACCAGCACAACCTCAGCAATAGAGGCCTCAGCATCCTCTTCCACTGGCTCCTCTGTCTTGATGGACACAGGGCTGGACCTGTCCAGCAACATGAATGACGAAGGGAACACTGCTGATCTAACACTGAGAAGTCAAAGCCAGTATATGGAGGACAAAGAAATGCTTGACACCAAAAAGGATCAACAATTTGGTTGAGAAGATTGTGGCCTCTTGGGAAAACATTGGGTAGGATCAACACTGAGTTGGCTCTTAAAATTGAAAGTCAAAGGAAATGAAAACATTGAAATGGAAAAAAAAGTGACTTCTTAAGAGTTGGAACATTATTAGATTTTAGACGTTACATATATAAGTATTAGGTTGTGCTGCATAAAATGACTGAGCTCTTTAAATGAGCGGTCCCCTAGGACAGATCTTAATATATTGGTAACCAATAGTGAACAGAACTCTTTATTGCTGACATTCTGGTCAAATCTACAGTGAAAGATCCCACCTAGATGAAATTAAACTATTTATAAAGAATTTTGTCCAAAACAATTAAACTAAATTTAATCATTTTATTATTGAAAGCACCTTTTACCCCCCCCCCCCTCCCCCGCCCCCCCGCCCACTCAAAACAGGGTTACTGTAAATTTGCCTAGAAGAAAGAAACAAGATATGAAAGCATTTACAACCGTGGCCCCAACTGTCTTTTATTGTTTCTTGTTGAAATTTGAGACTTTTTTCATCTTAGCCTTGTGTTAAATGTGTAGAAGTATTCCTGGAGGAAGAGTCGCACCTTATGTATTTTAGCAAAATGACAGATCACGCTTTATTCATTCGTAGAATTACTGACAATTTCCCCTAATGTTTGTAGCAAATTGCTATATTTTAGGTCCCTTAATATTATACTACGTATAAGCCTTCAGCCTGTGGCACCCTTCAAATTTTAATGTACAATTTCATTGTCCAGTAATTTCACCATAAAAAGAAAGTGTGGGGGGGAATGGTAATAGTTTAAATGTCCTTTACCTGGTCATGCTGTTTGTGATCCAGGTTACCAATTGTCCCAGTTAACCTGCACTGTTTGCAGATCAAATGATATGTTCAACGTAGTTATGTTGAGCCCTTTTGAGCAGGGAGTCCGTTAAGGGGTATCCTGGAACATAAACGCAGGTCTTAACAGTAGTGGCATCTTGACCAAGAGACAGAGATTACACTTGTCTTTTCAGTGCAAAGTATTGGATGTGATTGGATGTGCCAGAATCCAGCTCTTTCCACAGCTCTTTCTACTTTTTAATGAGGGATGGTTTAGACATCTCTCAGCGATCCGCCCAGTGTGATCCTGTGGGCGATCGGATTGCACCATGTCTGAGTGCTGAAGCCAGCGTGCAAGTGCCTTAAAATGTGGCCCCATCATGGTTTTAACTGCTTTAAGAAAACAAGTCATTGGCTAGGAAGTAACAAAGAAAATGCCCAACTTTTCTCTCAACATAAAAAGTCAGAATTTGTTCCCATAAGAATTTATGGCCTGAACAATTTTCATCTTAATGTGTGTCGTGTAGCTTTGTTATCTAATTAAGATCAGATCAGATTAAACTTTAATGTAACAACAAAACGCTGTCTAGCATGTACCCAGATTAGAGCAAAAACAATGTTGAGGTCGAAAAAAAAATATTCATGAGAAAATATGTCAGTGCCAGTGGAGGTGAAATTTGTTAATTTGTTATACTCAAATAATTGAAAAAGTTTATTGGACTTTATTGGAGCTTCTATCAAATTAAACCTTCACGAGGTAACGGGGAGTTGTTCAGGAAAACAGTTAGTGATGTTTTTTTTATGTTGTTTTTTGATTCTTCATTGGTATGCTTGTTTGTTATCCGATGATGTGAGCACCACAAATGAAAATCCATGCTAAAATGGGTCTGTCTATAGCCATGTTTCGCGTGACTGCGTCAGGTGTCTCGCTCCTCCGCAGTCAGCACAGGTGATTGATTACCTCAACTCCATTCAGGTTCCCCCACCGTGTCCATATTTGGATCTCCGGGCTCTAAATGACTGACAAGCTGGCAGCGAGCAACGAGGCAAACTCTCAAATCTCGACATCAAAATGTCCCTTTAGAAACGCACGGCTGACGCCACAGACATGGCCGTGTTTTTCACGCACAGTCACTACTACTGTACTACACACTGAAAAGACAAGTTGAAGAAAGTCGAAAGGCCATAAAACCATTTGTTTCCACATATATAGAGTTTATGTGCCACTGGGACTGTATGTTGAAGACTGACTTCTCGAAGGTGTCAAATCCCCACCCCCCCCCCCCCCCCCCCCTCCCCAACTTAAACCCCTTTAAATTCTCACCCTGTGTTGACACAACTGTCGTAGCCTGCATTTGTGTGCTTCATTTTAGACAAAGTCATCATGTGTGTTGATATTGACAAAAGGCAGAGATTGTATTTGCTGGATTTGCTGCTTGAATGCCCTAAAGCCTTATGAGACGCGAAGAGCAATTAAGTCAAATTTATATCCAATTCCAATAAGCAACTTAAACAGTCTGAGATAAATTGACTGCTACTATCAAATTAGTAAGAGGAACGCAGTTGATCTAATTGTGTTCTTGGTACCAAAATATTTACCAAGCCTGCTGTTTTTGCTGCTGTGATTGTCTTTCCGGAGCATTGAAACTTTGATGGAAATGGGAAATCTGGGTTTGCACCGTAGACTTATAGCATTAGAGTTCTATGGGGGGATCCCAGATAAACTACATGTCTGCAGCCATGTATAGAAAAACAAAACTACTCGTTAAGTGTTTGAACTGTGGTGTTTCAGAGAGGATACTTTGACCCCTTTTTTTCCTTTAGGTGTACTTACTTTTAAAAAAAGAAAAAGAAAAAAAGAAATCTAAAGATGATAGATAACCCTTAGGGGCTTTTTGAGTCCCGAATCCAACATTATTACGCTGTTGTACAATGTCTGGTTGCAATGAAAAATATCTCCCTTTTTTGTACTGTAATGGGAAACGAGCAGATGAGGAGAGCTGTGTGGTTGTACAATATTTAAACACATGAAGGAAAACGATGCAGTTCTCTTTAGATTAATAGCCAGTGCTTTTATTTTGAAAAAGAGAATCGTGGCAATGTAAGAGACGAGAAAAAATGTGTTCCTTTGGGAGCATTTTCTTCCAACTGCTTGGTCTTCTTCTGGGCTTGGCCACCGTCTGAGTCGACAGTCAACCTATACATCCCTCAGAAATCTAGCATACCCATGTCTAATGTAAAATCTGACACTCCAGTCTCTTTTATCCATGGCCTGTAAGGGCATCAGCTTGTTCAAAGGAGGCCAACACTTAGTCAACAACAAGCGGGACTGCAGCAGCCACATTCTGCTCCTCTGTCCTTTTCTAATAACTTCAAAACCGGTTCAGTTGGTGCTGAATCTCAAAGACCTTTTTTTCTGTTTTACAGGACCAGCTTGTAGCTCTTTGAAAGTAAAACTGTTTGAAAACTGTTGTTGTAGTAATAAGCTTTGTAAGGCAGCTTGAAAGCTCAGTGTAAACCGGAAGACAAACTGGTGCAGTCTGGGTGATGAAGCCGTCGACCCAAAATTATCTGTTGTTCTGTGATCATTTTAATAGGAAATGACTATGAATCCCTCACTGTGTGCAGTCCATAGACTGCAATGTCCCCAGTTTACCCAAAGTTGAACCCCTGCTGACGACACACTGGATACTTGTATATATGTTTAGTTTGTTTCTGATGCATTTCTCTTTTCAGACTGTTGTCTCCATAGTTTGACACTAGAATCTCTCCTTCTTGCCTTTCTTCCCATATAAATCTGATTACCTGATGGTGGGTTGTGATGTTGCCTAGAATGATTGTTTACAATTTTATTCCATTTATCTCTGGATATTCTGTAAATATTGTAATTCATTGTCTTTTTTTAACTTGATAATAAAGTTATCAGATAATGGTTGATTGGGTTGTGACCGTGTGCTACATTATATCGGAATTTAATTTAACTGTGCGAACATCTGTTCCAGATCCACACCAATGAACTTGGTGATGGTTAAACAACCGGGCATTGTATGGTCACCAAACAACAGAAGAAGGAAGTTGTGATGGATGTAGCAATCCCGAGTGATGTCAACATCAAGAAGAAGGAACATGAGACGCTCGAAAAACACAGAGGGCTGAAAGAGGTCCTAGAAAAGATGCGGAAAGTGATGATCGGTGATGATCAAACACTCTGGGCTGTAACTCTGGGTCACCGGCAGATTCCAGGAACAACATCCGAGATATCCGTCCAGAGGAGCGCTGTCCTAGGAACAGCTAAGATACTGCGCAGAACCCTCAGGCTCTCAGGCCTCTGGTAGAGGACTGGAGCTTGAAGGAGAGAACACGAGACCGCCCGCATGGGGCGAGTGGGGAAAGTGTCGCCCTTTATGGCTTCTTCCTTAAGAAACAATCACTGTCAGCACTTGATGTTACTGAAGTATTTCACTAGCAATTTATGTTGGGTCTGATTCTCAAAGGAAGATGCATGGTAAAGAGACCATGGTAAAAACATTATGAATAAATTATACCTGCTAAAACATCGACCTTTTAACAGAGACATTATGAGAGTGTTGGCATGCTGATGTTGTCATGTAGTTCAAGGCCCCGGCAGTACAGCTTCGTCGTATCCACTTGTGTCGCTGTACGCTCTTATGGAAAACGGTCTACTTGCTGGTGATACTGAGCGAAAAAACACTCCGGTTTAATCATTCGTGGTTAGCCGTTCCAGCTTTTTGCAACATGTTTCCAATTCCCTGTGACATGTACGACTTCCTTTGCAACATGTCCCCAGAGACCTCGGGACGACCAATAATAGTGCCGGCAGCTTGTCCACAGGAAATAGCTCCGGGCTGAGAAGGCATCTCAGTGGCCTTCACTCTTGTGTTACACCCTTCCACCCTCCTTCTCTCTCTGTCTCATTCACTACTCCACTCCAAGCACTCTGCAACAGCTCAGCTGACCAAAACCACAAACCCTGCAAATGGCTGCATTGTGTGAATGTGTGTGCTTGTGTACGTCTTTGTGTGCATGTTATGTACATGCATGAAATGCTGAAGCACTTGCACCCCACATACCACAAGCTATTTTGATCAGCTATGGTTCCATTTGTCACTGGTTCTTTTTTTTCCCAATATATCTCTAAACAAGAAAAAGCAGCACGTAGTCTGTCTCTGGTGTCTTCCTATTGAAAGTCTCAATTTACCATCTGTGTTTCTTCTTCCCCTGCCTATTTGAGGAGGGGCCGATTCTTTATTTCATGTCTAGCATCATCACTTACAAATATCTCCCAAGTCACCAGAGATCAGACTGCAATCTTTGTGGCTCACCACTGCAGTGGGGGCCGATGGCAGACTGACGACCCCTGGAGACAGGAGCAAGAGGCACATCCACATTGGGGAGAGGGGAAAAGAGGACGCTGCTGCTGCTGCTGCTGCTGCTGCTGCTGCTGCTGCTGCTGCTTAGAGAAGCAGCATAAGGAACGCCTGGTGAGTGTGTGCTCAGATTGAGGCGGACGAGGCCACTGTTCTTGCTGTAATAACTGGATGACACAGACAGAGGACTGAGGGGAGACATAGAAGGGTGAGGAGTGGACAGAAGGATTAATAGACCCATTTATACAGTCACAGACACATCAAGATGTTAGATTTATCAAAGGATTCCTAACGCTAACATTGATGGCACCACAGTGCACTCGCTTCTTGCATGGTTGAGTTGCTGCTCTGTCATGTCTTCAGCTGGATTGGAGTCTGCTTGAGGGCAGAGCGGTGTGAGTGTTTCTGAGTTGGTTAGTAAGGGTGTATGAATCAGGTTATATTTGTACCTCCATCCCAGTGGAGTTAATCAACATTAATGTTCACTGTTACACCATAAATGAGCAGTCTGTTTGTTAATGTATGTGGAAAATTGGAGAGGCCTTTAAAAGTTATGTTCTTCTTTTTAATAAGTCCCCCCCTCTCACCTTGCACCATATGGCATGATGAAAATTATTGACAATAAAATACATGAAAACAGTTCCCAAGGGGCTCTACAAAAAATCTTTTATGGTATGTTTTTATGATATAAGACTACACAGTAATATGAGGTATTTGTAGAAATTGTACCACAAAGGTCATATATTCAAACTTAAAAATATATATATATTTGTAAAACAACCATAACTATGTTAATTTCATGATGTTCAGCTTAAGCAGCCGCTAATCAAATTGACTCTCGTCAAATTATTGGATTTTATTAATAAATTAAATTAAAACAATGTTTGTAGGGTTGGAACATTTACATAAAATACTGTACCTAACTTTGAGTGTTTCTGTTTCTGGTTACATCTGGTTTTATCTTGCAGAGAAATTCAAAACTATGGTGGCCCTGAAGTGCAAATCACAATGACAAAAGGGAAAAAAACATAAAAAGTCATGAAGTGTAAATCAAATAAGGAAACATGAAATATGATGCAGTACTTTCGTAATATTAAACAGTTGAAGGCACATAGACAATTTACAGCATTAACAAACGCATTCATGTCCATGCAGTAATAACCCTATATTCCTGGTTATGGAATATTTTCATATGGAGGTATTGCTATATATATATATATATATATATATATATATATATATATATATATATATATACTCTGAATTAGTTCGACTTTTCCCTCCACATTTCAACGTTTTTCTGGACGTGTCAACGTTATTCTCGAAATGCAAAAAAAAAGTAAATCAGAAAACCTTCCTCTTATCATGTGTTTGATAAGCCTGTCCCTAATCCTCTTCCGTAGAAGTGACACATCGCTGTGGTGCTGACAGTCAACCAGCGGGGGCGCTGTGGCGCTGTGGCCGGACTCACTCACACGGAAGAAGAAGAAGAAGAAGAAGAAGAGAGGCGAGAAGTCATGGCGGCTGACAGTTTGTAATGAGCCAACAAAAACAGCCAAGAGTCTTGCAAGTTGGATCCAAACCGTTCAGGCCAGGCGCGGCGACAGAAACTCGGTCGGCAAAATGCTGATAACTCTGAAAACCTTACAGCAGCAGACGTTCAAAGTCGACATCGACGAAGAGGAGACGGTGAGAGTTGCAGCCATGCCTCTGTGGAGGGGGTGGAGCGGGGGTCGGTTACGTCCTGGAGCCGAGTCCTTCGGCTTTTCACCATTTGACGATCGAGAAACAAGTCTGCGCGAACGCGACCGCTGATTTAATTTGAATCGAACCGACCGACTGTTGCGAGTCTGATGTGGCTGGTGTTCGACGCGGAGCCGGCGGCCGAATCCAGTCATTTATTTAACACTGGTCGGAAGAGTAGTTTGCATTGTCAGCATTTAGCCGGAGCCCGCTCCAGGCTCCAGATGGTGTAGAAAGAGTACAATCACAGGTTCACCTAGCATTAGCTGTAGCATTTTAGAGTATGAAGCAGGAAGTGATGGCGATTACCACTGTTATTACATATTAAATACGTCAACATGAGAGTGGCAGGTAATTGACGTTTTTGATTGTCATGAGTCAGACATTAGCTTCGCAGTGTAACTTAGGCAAATGAGTGTAAACCAGCACTAATCATTATGTTATATTCCAATGAAGGTTCATGTGGTCGACTGAGGTGTGGAGGCCATTGTGTTTCTTTTATTCATTCAAAAACACTTGACCTTTTAGCATTTCGCTCAGGGAAGCCAGCTTCTAACTTAAAGTCTTTATAGCTACGTAAAACATGAACAGTACAGTTCATGAACTTGGATTTAAGTGTAAAGCTCTGGTCATGCTGTCAGTGAGTCGACATGGTTCATGGGTCAACAGAAGTGTCCTTTCCAGTCAACTCTTTATTTTTATGATACTAGGATGCTGAACCTAGTGCATTGCACAGGACTGTACTTTATTTTTTTAAACTCGTGCTAACGTTACATATTAAGGACTGGAAAAGTGTAAAAAGTGTGGTGACAAATAAGAACTTTCTTGTTTTTTCCCCCCTACAGGTGAAGACTTTAAAAGAGAGGATTGAACAGGAGAAGGGAAAGGAAATCTTCTCAGTTGCTGCACAGAAACTGATATATGCTGGTATGTCGTCGTGTCCCCATTCCCCCCCCCCCCCCCGCCGTTGACCTTTCTAACCAATGATTGTATTGACTATTTATTTTTTCTGACAATTATTTGCCCAATTTCTTTGACCAACAGCCCAAAGACATAAAGAAATTTCCTCTCGATAAATAACTTAAATAATGAACCGATTGTCTAAATTGTTGCGTCGATTATTTTTCTGTCTGTTGACTCGTGGATTAATCTACCGATTGCTGCAGCTCTAATTTGAAACCTCCATAAATCCTCCTGTCTCTTGATAAGAGTTTCTCTTCTCCTACTTGTGCCGTCAGAATCTACACAGAATATGTGCATAGCAGGTTTAGAGATTCCTGCTTTATTTTTTTTTTCCATTTTTGGGGTGATTATCTAATTGTACTTTTTATGGATTTTGATGCAATGTATATGTGATTCTGATAATAGTTAGTAGCTGGATGGTAAGAAAATGCAGTCTGTGTCACAGCATTTCTTTAATGGGTTGCAATAGTGAGCTGTCAGTTGAGAAGGGAGAGTGTTTCCTTAACTATTGTGGCATAAAAGTTGTTAGTTTGAACTTCTTATTATCATTTAAAAAAGACAATCATGGTTGCAGCAGTGGTTGGGAGGGATGGGAAGAGCCATAATACCAGAAACGGGAGGCGCAATGGTCACAATTTGATATTTACAAAATCTGCCCTTGAGAAATACAGAAGTAAAGTGCTTCTGGCACAGGGATTATCTGTGGAAATTGGTGTTTCAGTGACTGATCAGACAGAACGAAGGACTCCGACAGAAGTCAGCCTCCGTGAACGGCCTCTGTAAAAGTAAATAACCCCCACCCGATATTCTCCCAAAAATGCAAGATGAAACTTTGCCAAAGAACATGAAAAGGAGTCTGATGGATATTGGCAGCACATTTCTTTGGTCACATGAATCCAGATAGATATATTTGGATCAGATTAGCCAGGACTGCCACAGCGACTGCCTGGTGCCAACGTTGAATCCTGGAGTTGGCCGTCAGTGTGCTGCTGTGGGGCTACGTGAGTGCTGCAGGGGAGATGACATACATAGTGCTATGAATGTAAGTTTGTGTACCCAGATATTGACTAAAAAGGCATAGAAAAGCACAGGTGTTTCTGATGCATGCAAACTCCTGGACCAGGCCTGTTCTACGAAGCAGGAATTGCTGTTATCGAGGTAACCTCAGGTTTAACTCTGGGTAACCTCAGGTTTAACTCTGGGTTTTCCTTCCTACAAAGCTGCTTCTTTTCTAACCGGGATAAATCACCATGGTAACTTATGATGAATCGCTAACCTGCTCCGGGTGAGGTTTTCGAGATAAGAGATCACAGTCAGTCATCGATCCAACTACCGACCAATCAGATCACTGGAAAACCAGAGTTATCATCCTACAGGATCCTGACTTAAGAGTTTAGAGTAACGTGACAAATAATGGAGATCAAGATGAGTGGAACCATGTTGCTGTTCCAGACTTTTCATGTGTCCACTCTGGCTTTAAAACTGTTTCTGATAAACAGGAGGCGAGTTTATCACACTGAATACATCATCTCATTAATATTAGAGCTTCATATACCCAATAAAGGTGATTTGGTTCCCGACAGAATCTCTGAAAGTGTTTTACTTTCTAATTCTATAACTGCTGCTCGGAAACAACACGAGGAGACTGTGACCATAAATAGTAATAAAAATGTAATACTATCTCTTTTATTAGAACAATGATCCACACACTGATCAATATTACTCATGGCCATGAATGAACAGTTCAGTGGAAATGATGACATCACACATTAACTTCTCTGCTTCAGCAGCAGAAACAGTCGGACTTCACTTCAGCATCTCTTCATAATATTTTTGATCATTGTCAGACAAAAGGGCAAATTATCCTCTCAATCGTAAACTTGACCTGCAGGTTTCAGCATTTCTTTTCGTATCACATTAAAAACTTTATTTTCTTGGTCCTGACGATTTCACTCTGTGACCTCAAAACTTACCTACATAACATTGGGCCTCATGCAAGAACATTTTCATGTTATTTTAAATTTTACATTTTCCCACATTCCCACAGTGAGTTCGTACGAACATCACGTCAGATTAGAAAAACACTTCTAACTTCAGAAAAAAGTGTATAAATGACCTGCATAGACATGATGAATGCTGCCTGTGAGTATTTGAGCAAATGTGCTTGAGGCTACGTGATTA
The DNA here is from genome assembly GCF_022379125.1 of Scophthalmus maximus. Taxonomy (NCBI): domain Eukaryota; kingdom Metazoa; phylum Chordata; class Actinopteri; order Pleuronectiformes; family Scophthalmidae; genus Scophthalmus; species Scophthalmus maximus. The sequence goes on from NC_061534.1 coordinate 11,322,657, forward strand.
GCATTCCCTGTGGGTTTGCGGCCTGGTCAGTGCACTGAAATCACAACAACCACTAAGAGAGCGATGAGCTTTCTCCAAAATCCCTTACTGCCCCTTTAAGAAGAAACGTGGTCTTGTGAAGGCTGCTTGTTGACCACTTAATCTCCGACAAGGGGCTTTAACTACATTGCTTCATTGCCAACTGCATTCGCGACTCATCCAGTTTAACGTGTGTCAGCTGCATAAAGATTGGCCTTTTTCATTATATCTCCACAAACTAGGCACACTTCTTGGATTCTAATAAAAGTCTGAAAAAAGTCTTTTGTCAGTTTCCCTTGGAAGGCACGACATAGTCGGCACGACATAGTCTACTTTTCTTTTCTTCATAATCACCATGAAGCCGGTCAGTGATGACAGTAACCTCTACTTACATGTTGCATTTACCCTGACTGACCTGACAGGCTTACAGCCAGAGGGAACCACACTCAAGGACGTTAGTCTACTATATGGGTATACTATTTTTTTTTGTGTGTATTTGAGTTTCTTTTGTATTTATGAATGGCCTTGCAGGCAGGATCAAACTGTTTTGTGGACTGTACATACGACCCAGAAGCCAAACGTTCCCCATCCCTGCAAATACAACAAAAAGAACCAGATGTGGTGACAAAAGCAGGAAATTTATCAGCCCGGAAATCTTCTATTCAGTGATACAATATGATACCATCTTTTGTTACGTCCTCGCACGTTGTTGTCTCAGAGTTCATGGCAGGTCAAGCCAACAGAGATGTGACTCTTTTTTCTCCTTCTTCTTTGCAGGTAAAATCCTCAATGATGACACTGCCCTCAAAGAGTATAAGATCGATGAGAAGAACTTTGTGGTCGTCATGGTGACAAAGGTTTGGCAATAAAAATAAAGTAAACTTTGAGTAAATGTCAGTTTATTGTATTGTGAAGAAATTTTAATCTTTATTTTTTTTGTGGAACATCATGCGTTTGAATGTTATGATTACGTGCTTCTATGTAACTATGATTAGTTTTAGTAACTTTCTCTTTCTGCTATCAGCCATTAAGGATTATCAATACATATTTTATTTGGTGCACATGGCCTAAAAGGCCAACCGTTGAGTCAGAAGAAGGGAGCCTGGCTCTGGTTCACTCCTATTTGTAAAATTTTAGATAACTTTTTCTCAGCAAAGATAAGAATATCTTCAGACATTCTCTTATAGCTGCAGTAGGAAGAAGAAATCATTTATATCAATACTATTTTCTTAGAAATGCATTTAGGACTATATTTAGGTTGGATTTTGCACTGATTAAAGGTTTAGAGAAACTTTTTCAATCCGGTCCAAATCTTCCTACTGTGAAGTATTATTTTGTCCCGTGCAAATTGTCCCATTATAACTGAAGTGATACTGGTATAGTGATGGTTTTTTTACATTTTAAAAACTCGTCCTACAGACTAAAACGGCCTCGGCCGACCCGCAGCCTTCACCTTCCACTTCAGCTCCCAGCACCGCGTCCTCCGCAGCACCTCCCGCCTCATCGTCTGGCTCGGAAGATACGACTGAGCGCGCCCCTACAGACGACAAGCCAGAGGAGAGACAATCTTCAACCGTGGAACCAGCTTCCTCCCCAGTCGGGTAAAGACGGGAAGATGTTTGTTTTTAGCTATTTGTCTCTTATTCCATGTGTCTTGCTTTAGGAACTGAGGTCTTGTTTTCTCTTGCAGAAGCTCCGAGGCCCCGACAAACACAAACCTAATTGATGAGGCAGTTTCAAATCTAGGTGAGGCTGCATTTCTAAACCTAATCTGTTTGTCATTACAAGACTTTTTATAGATGCTCCATCTGACAGGTGTGCAATTATGAACAGGATATTTTGTTGGTTTAAATTATTTTTTTTGTCGGTATCCATAGTGTGCTGATATTGATGTATCATAATCAATAAATGGTCTGATGCTGCAGCTCAGCCAAAACATAATCCCACAGTTCCTCACGGCCACATGCTCTGAACTTTTGCGAATATTGTTTTACTCAGAGCAACTCCTTCAGGTGTTAATTATCATGGTTTATGTAGCCACCGGTATGAATTTTCAGTGTTTGATGTTAGTTGTTTGTTTTTATTAGTCTTTATGATAACTCCTGAAATTGTCTTCCCCTGTTATGCATTTAAATGCATAACTGACCATGTTGTGTTTAATATTCTGTCATAAGATTAGCTGTGTTTTATGTTATGTAACCTTGAAGACATGGGAGCAGAGCTTGCCCCCCTGCTTCACAGTATAGTGATATTTTATATGATTTACTAAGTGGCATGTTAAGGTTGTTGTTTTTTTTTAAGATTATTCATGTTTTTCAAATTAAAACCTGTGTTTATGTCTTTCTGGAGGCTTGGCAGTTTCCCATGGTTTAAACTAAATGATCCATGCACATTTAACGTCCAACACTGAAGCAGAACTTGACACTGTATTACAAATATATATACTGTACATATACACAATTAGGAAGTGGTCGGGCCTATTTTTTTTCTTAAAACGCTTTAGATATTGCTCATTACACTGCTGTTCCCGAGACAAGACTTGACAGACTCTCTGGTTCCACGACTGAAGTACACTTGCTGTGTCTTGTGTTCCCGTAGTGACGGGCCCGTCATACGACGCCATGGTGAACGAGATGATGCTCATGGGCTACGAGAGGGAGCAGGTGGTGGCGGCTCTGAGAGCGAGCTTCAACAACCCAGACCGAGCGGTGGAGTACCTGCTCACGGTGAGAACCTTTGTCACGCCGGCGTCTTTGGGCCATGCACCAATCCAGCAGTGTGCTTTTAAAACACACAACGGGTCTACAAGTGGGACTACTAGTAGTTCTGGATTGTCTGATCCTAGCTTGTCCATGACTGTTGTGACAGGGCATCCCAGGCAGAGATCAGGACCACGGGACCGGGCCCGAGGCAGTGGTACCTCCAGTGAGCGGAGTTTCAGCTGTACCCCTGGGCGGTATCAGCGTCCCCGCCAACACTGGCTCATCTTCAAGTGCTGGAGGTAAATGACACACACTGTTCTGCACAGTCCCATCAGCCTCAGTGAGCTCCTATTTGTAGTCTGTTATTATCTCTTCCATGTCTGTCTTGGTGCATGTTACTGCTCATGCTTCCTGAATCATACTTCCGACTTCTCAGGCAACCCCTTGAGTTTCCTGAGAAATCAGCCCCAGTTCCACGTGATGCGACAGCTGATCCAGCAGAACGCCGCCCTGCTTCCGGCCCTGCTGCAGGAGATCGGCAGGGAAAACCCAGAGCTGCTGCAGGTGCTGCACTGACAGACGACAGATCTGTTTTTTAAATTATCAATGTTTCAGTTTGTGAGGGCTTGAGGCTTCCAATCCTCCTCTTAAGAAGTACTAATCAGTCTGTGCAGTGTCCTCATTGACTCCTGGGGGAGCTGACTGTCTAAAGTTTGACTTGAGATTTGAGTTGAATTATGAGAATTGTAGAAACCAGTGTCTCTGGACCTCAACCCTCACTAGAGAATAATAGTCAGATTTTAGCCTTTTTAAATCTGTTGCATGTTAGTGCCCCCTCTGTGCTGCTAAATCCAAATATATAACACGGAATCATGGGATGCTTACACCTCCACAACCGTCCTATTCTCCTGAACGCAATATATAAGGAGTGTCTTGAGGAAATTCATTTTTTTAATTTTGCTCGGACATTCAACTTGGATGAACTTATTTGAGTTTGGTGGTCAAAGGTCGAGGTCGAGGTGACCTCCCGTTGTGAAGACCCTGACAGAATTTCATCACATCTGGCACAAATCTCATTTCAACTCAAAGATGAACTGATTTGAATATGGTGGTCAAAGGTCAAGGTCCATAACCCCATGTCCATCCCTTCCTTGTGAACGTGATAAATCAAGGTATGTCTTGATGGATTTTTTTGTTTTTTTGATTTTGCACACATGTTCACTTGGACTCGAAGATGAATTGATTCCATTTTGGTGGCCAAAGGTTAAAGGTCGATGTCCCTTGTTACCTCATAAAATACGTTTTCAAGATTTTATACCCACATTATAACATCATTTAACATAACGGATAAAACAATGAAGTGATATTTTATATCCAAAAGGTCAAAGGCCAACTTCACTATGACGATATTCAGTGTCATAACTCGGCATCAGAAAGGGAGATTATGACCATATTTCCTGCAACTTGACTGTTTGGCAGAAACATACAACCGGAAGGTGGTAATTAAGTTCTGTTCTGTTTTTTTCCCCATTTTTTTTTTTTATTGTTGATTTCTCCATTTGTAGGAGATTAGCAGCCACCAAGAGCAGTTCATTCAGATGCTGAATGAGCCCAATCCAGAAGGCGTGCCAGTCGGTGGCGGGGGCGGCTCCGGAGGAGCAGGGGGAGCCGGGGGGGTGGCGACCGATGCACCCGGCGGAAGTCAGATGAGCTACATCCAGGTCACGCCGCAGGAGAAAGAGGCCATCGAACGGGTGAGGGGGGAACACAACACTGTCGCTAACCTTCTCAATGAATCCAAACTTCATCGCTGCTTCTCCGATGACCATAATCTTCTGTTCAAGTTATATTCTCACATAGTAGAGACTGTTGAAACAATAGACACAAGCTTATATATCCTTGTTTAAGTCTTTATTTGCTCATCTGTAAAACTTCTCTCTTCTCATTCCAGCTAAAAGCCTTAGGATTTCCAGAGGGACTTGTTATACAGGCCTACTTTGCTTGTGAGAAGAACGAGAATTTGGCCGCCAACTTCCTTTTACAACAGAACTTTGACGACGATTAGAAGAGCCATCCTTACTTTTGATTCATTTTTTCATATTTCTTCCTCTACTTTTTGATTGCTGGTATTGTATGTGTTCAACAAGCCTTTTACATTGCTTAAAAAAAAGAAGTTTTATTCACACTTCCATATTCACTTCTCTTAGTAACACTGGATCATTATCACAAGGACAGGCTGTTGTTTGTGATCAGTTTGAAGTGGACGAACAATTAAAGAGCAGTAACTGCATCAGAAATCACCCGTGTGCTATTGTTTTTTTAACACCAGTTAAGTCCTTTGATTATTATTTTTTATAATCACGGTTTGCAATGACAGTATATTTCATGAATAGTTTGGGCAGATCTGAAAGGTATCCATGCACTCACATTGTTCTGTTTTGTTACTCTGTTTTTTTTAAGTTGAGAGGTAATGGAGCTTTGAAAAACTGAAGCTGTGCATAACAAACGGCATGTATGACACTGGCTCTTTTTCTATCCACCACCCATAATCTGCATGTAACTCAATGGGATCATTGGCAGGAGCAGTGTAATGTTCTCTGAACAACAATGCATATATGAAGGCATTTAAACAAGGATATAGTTTAAAAACGTGATAGGAATAAGTTGCAACGACTGAAAAAATAAAGTTTTCAAGGTAAACGAAAACCGTGCCCTGTTTTGCTGTGTTCTAGTGTGACCGCGGGAATCTAACTGAACTGCGAGATCCTTGCCTTTAAAGAATAACTCAACTCAACAAGCTTTTAGTCTGTAAATTTCATGTGCTGTCACGTTCTTATTTTATCAACTGGTCCTGGTTCAATTCTTCTGTCCTATTGACCTAAAAAAGGTCTGATGTTGCTTGGTTCAGAAAAAAGAACCTCACCTCCATTGCAGTGAACACTATTAACTGTAATTTGGATTAACTGAATGCAATAAAGTAACTACATGCAATTTTGTAACTAAGTGTATTCGGTACATACATTAATTTTACTGGTGTCATCAAACCCACACCTAATGTTCTGGTGTTCTTACCACAGAACTGTTCTTTAAATTGGATAATTTGTTTAAGGCCCAGAGGGCAGGTTCCACTGTTCTCCATGTACAGTAGGAATAAAACATGAAGCAGGGTTGACCTATAGGGGGCAACACAGACCACAGCATTTTGTAAAAAGTCAATACCAAGCTCTGTTTGCCAGCCCCAACACTGTTTACTTGGATACCGCAAAATAAGTCAATATCTCAAAAGGTAACAACATTTGAATTGACTGATACCAGAGTAAACATAACTGAAATGTGTGAATTATTAGACTCGATCACATGTGACTTCAATGGATACACAATGATAATTATTGTTTTCTACTGTTTTTTTAAAAATTATTCTCGATGAATTTAATGTCATGTTTTGCAAGGTGTTGTTTGATGTTACACCACTGTAAAGTGGACATGCATGCAGATGAATACATAAACTATACTTTGAATTTTAAAAACGGGATTGTATTCCCATTTTAAAAAATTCAATTTTGATGGTTTGAGGAAGGATTCGATCATTTTTAAAAACGATAATGAACTTTTTTTAGAAAACCGTTGCGATATTTACAGTTTGTTGGATGAATATTTAAATGTGTCTTTACTGATAGCAGGATTTCATGTATGTAATTTGTCGTGTTTAAATACTGGCATGCTACTTTTCTGTGAGAAAATTCAAGTCCATAAATCCACACTGTAAGAAAATATTCTTTTTTTTTTTTAATCATTAAGCAGAAACATATCAAGACACTATCTTACTGCAGCATCTTAACAGGTTTTTATTCATATTGTGCACCTGAGCTCAGGCACATAGTAGCAGCCAGATCTGGTGTCGCCCTTGAATGTCAGCCAGTAACTCTGTTGTCCTCCCCATTCTTCCCCCTGACAGGTGGAAACAGAACCCCATGGTAACGGGACATTGAAAGAGTGTATTTTCTGAAAATCTTTTTTAACGGCAACATTGTGTTAGATTGCCTGTGGCGATCCCGTGATTATCGGGGGGGGTGTTATGTGTAAGCTCACTGTGAGCTATTGGTGCCATTTAAACTTGCTTTTCCATTATAATACCTGGGAAATATACAATTACCATAACCAACAATGTTCAAGAACACTTCACTTAACATGCATGACATATTTATGCATCTAGTTTTGTTTATTTAGTGGAGTTCACATGATTTATTTATTTTATTTTTGCTATGCTTTCTGATTATGGTGCAGACTGGTAACAGGGTATAAAGACCACTGTGGTTTTCTTATTTCAAATACATTTTATTTTATTATACTGTAAAATACAAAACAATAACAAAGCAATTTTATTTACAAATGTACAAAATTCAAGATTATATTACATATTTAGGCTATAAACAAAACAAACAAAAAAATCTTTGTTCAGAGTTACTCATTCCATACAAAAATATGAATGTCTCATATAAATTATTGCACTTTGCAATTGCAGTGCATTGACGATTGCCATCACCATTTCAAAAGTGAAGTGTTCACCTGATTTTACGTCAGATTGTGGAAGAGGTTTCCAAGAAACACACAAACAACGATATGGCACTTTTTTCATAGTTTTCACCTGTTTGTATATTTTCCCTTAATCTTTGGTACCTTTTCTTTAAAGAAAGCCTTCTTCAGAGTCGCTGAGCACCATTCTGTAAAAATGTACATTGTACCTGACATTGATGGCGTCGCAGGTGAAATGTGTATATAAATATAGACGTATTTATTAATACAGTATTTGGAACAGTGTGTAGTTCTTAACAGATCCTATAATGGCATGTTGCTGGTAGAAGGCCTCTGTAGATATATGTCTGCTGCTCCCGGCTTCCCTGACAAAAATACATTTCCAGTTAAAAGCTGTTGGCACCTGGTCCTCCAAGTTTTGTCGGTTAAATAAGACGCATTCCAGTTTGGTCCCTTATGGAGAAGTTTACAACCCTGGCTGAGAGGTCTCGTCGAGTCACCTGCACAACGCGCGACGACGGGATTAGTCTTGAGAGAGTAATGCTTGGCGGAGTAATGCTCTTTGCCGTGAAACACCACAGCTTGTCTTGTTGGTTGACAACGGCTTGAGGGCAAATTCATGGTTGCAAAAAGAGTAGGGCACAAGTCGGTCCGGGGTTGTGCTGACGCTTTTTTTGTTGTCATTTTTTTTCAGGAGCCTTCATCCACCGCCGTCCGGTCTGGTTCGCCAGTCGAGTCTCATAAGTGTCTCTTCATATGGAGAGCTAGGTGGTCCGACCTCGAGAAGGCCCGGTCGCACTTCTGACACTGAAACGGCCGGTGGCCTGTGTGTTTCCTGTAGTGGCGTGTGAGCTCATCCGAACGTGCAAACTTCCAACCACAGCCCTCCCAGTCGCAGTGGTAAGGCTTCTCCCCTTTGATGGAAACACAATACACACATGGAGCAGTTAGCACTGGCCCTGAGGTTAAACTGGTCCAACCTTCCCCACCTCCGGGAGAAAAGAGGTCCGTCCTGTCCCGCAGCTAGTGCATAAAGGCCAAACTGCTCAGCCTGGGGTTTGCATTTGAGCAGAGATAAGTATCAACCTGTTTCACTGCACCTGCTAAACAACTCCCCTCACCCATCCCACGCCCGTCTAACCCCCATGCACCAGACGTGGTTGCTTTACTTTTCACCTCTGAACAAGGAAAACAGTATGAAAGAGTTAAAACTGTGTTAAAGAGCTCTCGTCCATGGAATACAAGTCTGCGATGAGAATACAAAAAGCTAACTTCATGTGACAGGATTCAAAACAAGACATGAAGAGCACAAAAAAAAAACAAAGGAATGGATGACAGAACATACAGTAACATACCTGTGTGTGTGCGGTGATGTGCTTTGAGGTGCGAGCTCTTTGTGTACGTTTTCCCACAGCCAACATAGTCACACGTGTGCGTGGCGACTCTCTTCCTCGGCCAGGAGCGCCTTCCGCGTTTAGGCTTCGGCTCCTCCGGCAGGCAGTCCCCACTGGAGATCATGAGGGGCTCTGCGGGGTCAAAGGATCAGGGTCAATAATCATTATTGTACCTCGTCATGCTACTGTACCACAGGTATAGAGTAACACGTCAGTGATAACATGGTGTAATGAGGTCAGATTTTTTGTCTTACATGAAAGGCAGGTTACGTTTGACTTTTTGCTAAAGAGAGCACTCACTTAAGAAGACTTTCTTCTTAAACAACACAAATAGCTCCTAACATATCGAGATTTTCAAAAGACAAAAAGCTCAAAAAGGCATCAACAGTGAGATCTGATCTAATAAAAACAACAAAATACTCTTTATGTGATCATGTCGTATTACTTATTTTGGTTGTTTTAAAAGAACTTTATGGTTACAAGAGGATTTTTTTTTGTCCGAGGCCATGGGAAGTAGGTTTTAAACCTTTTTGAATTGCTGGTTTTATTGTATGGGGTATAATTACAGCGCTGAAGCTTGTGTAAGACGTATTTAAATAGACTCTATGGACTGTTCTCTAACATGGTCTCTGTTCGTCTGCTCTACATGGACGTACGTATGCATTTTGTTTGACCAATCGACAAAATCTTAATAACATTTTTACCACATTTGTATTACTGAATTCAGCAGCCACTAAAGACGACGGGGAAGTATAGAAAGTAAGTCTGAGTAATGAAGAGAGGAAATGTGCTCTGACCTTGGTACTGCATGGAGGATGGCTGAGGGTAGGAGGTGTAGCCCTGTGGGGAGCTATGGTGGAATCCCTGGGGAGGTAGAGGGATCTGAGAGTGGGGGTGCCCCAACACCTGGTGCTCCCGGCTCAGTGGATGGTCTGGGGAGAGGGATGAGGATGAGGATAACCTGCCGCCCGTCATGGGCCGCCCGCCGCCAGGGAACCCATGTAGATCCAAGTGGCTGGGGCGTTGCTGCTGGCCCCCTCGGCCCTGGGAGTTTACCCCCGCCAGGTGTAGGTCCATGGGCTGTGAGATGGTGCAGGGGCCGGGGTTCTCCTGCTTTATCCTGTGGCAGGCAAAGGACGGCGAGGCCCGCGACGGAGTTGGGTCTGACACGGCGCTAACGCAGGCCTTGCTCACGCTCACGCCTTGGCTGTACTCTCCCATGTCTAGTGTTGTCTTGACCACGAACTTGCCGTGGAGGCTGGTGGGGTGAAGGTATGCCGGGTCCAACTCCGGTCTCATGAGCTCCGCCACAAAGCCTCCAGAGGGCGAAACGTCACTGAGATCTGGGATGGTATAGAGCAGCTCACTGGCAGTGCCCTGTGGGGAGGGAAGGGGGTAGGATGAGGAGAAGGAGCCCGGGGAAGGAGACAAGTTCTGGCCAGAGGTGCATGCCATGGCCTCCTCCTCCTGCTGTTGCTGCTGCTGTTGTTGTTGTTGTTGCAGCTGAAGAATGGAGTTAGACAGAATGAAGTCGTAGTCCAAGTCCAGGTCTGGCTCTGTGTCTTTCTTGGACATGCTAGGACTTGTTGTGCTGGTGGCAGTGGGATGGTCTGGGTCGGGGCAGTTGCTTCCGGTTGGCACACTGGGTCTCTTAAGAAGGGACAACTCCTCCTTCCATCTCTAAAGGAAAGTTACAGAGGCGTTAGTGACTGTGCCAACACAAGGAAATCGTAACCGGCCCTGGCCTACTTGCAAATATGTTTGTAATAGTTAAGGATATCAGATATTAATGCTTCAAGGAAGAAGGAACCTGGATCTATAATGCGGAGGGATTACTCTGTTCTGACAGCTCGGTTACAGAGGTAGGTCTGGTGAAGCAAGCACGTGGCTTGGCATGGCACAGAGCACTTCCTTAGAATATAAATCTGTCATATTATTCATCAACATTGCAAAAAAAAACAGTAGGAGTGGCACACGGGTGGGTAATGCCTGTCTTGCGAAGCACACACGAATAAATGTCCAGGCTCAGAGTGGGCAACCCATGTGGAAGCCACCGAGCAGCCTTTTACAGAGGTACACCACTTGTTCTGATGGGACGTGAGGGTGCTTTCAGTGGAGATGTTGCAGTAGTCTCCATGCTGCCATTAGACAACCCGGTGCAAACTGGTGCACGCCCCAGCAGAGCATGGTGTCAAGCCCTGGCTGTGCACACAATAACACAGAAAACAGCCTCGCTGGGAATAAAACTGCACAGGCTGCACATCTCATCCACACGTTGGACGATGCCCCGTGGCTGCTTTGGCACCAAGTAGAGAGCGACAAACTATACTCACTAAATTGGCACTTCCTATGGATTTGCTCTTGACACTGGGGCCGGTGGCGAACGTGGATATGGACGGCAGCAGGGTTCCTCCTAATGCCATCTCGACGTCATTTGGAGGCTGCCTGGAAGTGAGAAAGTCAAACGAACAAACAAACAAACAAACAAACAAACAAACAAAAACAGAAAGCACACACATCGTAAATTCCTCGTGGAGTGATCCCGTGCGCAGCGCGGCGGATGCAGCTGTTCATCACTTCAGAAAGTTTTGTCGTCGGGGTGCGCACCTCATCGGTGAGAATCGGGGAGGTCCCGTCGGCGGCTCGTCGGCGGCTCGTCGGCGCGGCCGCGCCGGGCGGATGCGGTCAAAGTCCCCGCGCGTCCAAAGTTTCTGCTCCGCGCGTCTCGCGTTATGCCAGGATCCAGGACATGGTGCCGCCGATGGGCGCGCCGGGCAGCGGCAGCAGCAGCGGCAGTCAGACAAGGCTGACTGATTTGTTGTCTTGGTTTTGTTTTTTAACGCGGAAGCAATTCCCCCCCCCAAAAGATTTAGATATTTTAATTAATATCTGTCCTTGTTTTTTTCTTCTTCTTGTGAACGGGAAGACAGAGAGGCGACGCACGGGGGAATCCCTCGCGCCTGTTGCCATGCAGGGACCGGCAGGCTGAACTGAGACAACCGCGTGAGAGAGGTATCCTTAAATCACTGGAGCAAGGACACGCCTTCGTTGCCCGGCAACAGGCACGGAAAAAACATCACGTGGGGAGAGGCTGGGAGAGAGAGAGAGAGAGAGAGAGAGAGAGAGAGGTTTGTTTGTATTCATAGCAACGGCACCTTTACTGCTGTTCTCCCTGAGAGATGTGGGCGAAGGAGCGCATCTCTTCAGACAAGGCTGACGTGGGAATAACAGCGACTTTGGTTGAATGGTGTCCTGCAGGCGCACACATCACCTGGGTGGAGATACAAGGCGCAACGAGCCCCCTCGTGAGCTGCAGCGGTGAAGGAGCCAAAAAACCCCCCCAAAAAACCCCAGCATGGCTGGATCAACTTTATCTGGGGCCCAGGGGCTGTCATCGCTTGTCGGGCCCCTGTTTACCACCACAGAGCATGGCATTGCTGTTGTTTCCCCAGACACGCTACATCCAACACTGTGTTTTGAAACGCTTTACTGGTGCTATGTTCACGTCTGCTGTCCACACTTTGTTTGATGTTTTTTAATTGATTTTTTGGTCAATTATTGCCTCTGATCATAATTGCCCTCTTTGTCTTTGTTGTTTCTGTGTTGGAACTGCGAACAACTCACTTTTTACAACAGATGTGACAAGTGTCGGACAATCATCTTTGAAAATGCATCATATTTTATAATAAAAAAGTGGAGGCAAAAGTACAGTATTTCCATTGCATGCAAAACTGTACTGTACAAGAAGGATAAAGTTACATAAAATGGAAATAATCAACTCAAAATTGTACTATACACATTGTTAGGGTAAATGTGCTTCATAACTTTCAAGCACAGATGAGCCACGACTGAAAACTGAAGTCGCACCGAGAGGCTCCTGGTTAGGTGGGTGGTCATCGTTAATCCGTTCATCAAATAATAACACTTATTCATTTGGTATTGCTGCTGTATATACTGATGGTTACAAGGGAAGAAAGATGAAGTGCAATACTTTTTTTTCTAACCAAATAATTATTCTATATGTAATTAAAAAAGTATTATGGGCACCCCCATGTTGGGATTAAGTTACATCCCTGGATTGCGATAGGAGCAGCCAAACCACAACACATGCATGCACCCTTACAAATAGAGATGGTGAGGTCATTTTGCGGGCGGCACTATTATCTTTTATGTCTGCATCAGGCAAAAAGAGACGTACTGTACGATACTGTATGTACTGTGTTTACACGTGTACTGTAAAGTCACAAATTATCAGAGATGATGAGTTTTTAACCATTGAATGTCTTGAGACAAATATCAGAGTAATGTGATTTATAGGGCATACACATACAGTAAGTAGCTAACAGTCACTTACTGTGGTGACAAGTTTCAATGTTATGTTTCTTTAAAAAGAGTTTTTGGGATGACAGATTTTTTTAAAACAAGCAACTCTAATTAAATCTGTCCTAGTTTAAAAAAAAATGATTGACTTGTACTTCAAATCTTGGCTGCTGCCCAACAAGTCATGAAAACACTGTAAGGGGGGAAAAAGGTACCTGGGAACATCACATTTCTCAGAACTGTTCAGTGCTGAGTTTGAGTTGCGGGTTAAGGCAGTGTTTGCTCAGAGCTAGCGAGCTAACACAAACCTCTCTATCCAACATAATTAGACACATTGACTCAAGAGTTCAGTGCAAGAGCAAACAAAGCTCTTGCTGCTGATCCTGCTTGCATCAGGATCTTGACAGTTAGGCGAGTCAACAAACCCGCTGTCACTCCGACAAGGACGCATTCACTGTAGGTGTCTGCATGGCGTCTTCATTCACAGGGTAGAGTTGAATGAATGAATGCATGTGTGGTGCTCTTGGTCGGGCAAACAATAACTGGTGGGCAGAATACAGGCCACAATGTCATGTGAATGTTTGTAAATAGGAATCATATCCTGTTGGGCAACCCATGATGTATTGTTCAATATGTTAATAGTGAGACACGTACTATGTATCCAAACAGTAATATGTGTGTCGTCTTCAACTTAGTTGTGCAATTGCACAGGGAGGAGTGATGGCTCGGAACCTGCAGTATTTGCACTACGTGTCTCTTTCTTGAAGACCTGCTTCCTACTGCAGGTAGGAACACAATGGCAGCTGTGTCATTATAGCCATATTCTTTATGGTGGGAGACAATGGGTCTGAAAATGATCCGGTAAACAAAGGCTTGACTCTGACAGCTGAGGCGCTTTGCATCGCAATAATGACAGAGCGAGGAGGAAAAGAGGGGAAGGGATAAAGGAGGAGGAAGATGACACCACTGTGAGCTTTTTCCTGACACAATTAAGTCATGGTGATTTAGTAACTCACACCACACACACACATGTTAATGTGTGGAATATGTTAATGCTGCACTTGCAGCATTAGCTGGGTCCAGTCTGGATTATGAACGAGGAAGCCGCGATGCCCCTGAATCATTGAATCTGTAACACAATTCCAGATATGATAATTATGTTAAAGGCATTGGCGACGTAACTCCGAGAAGCGGATGTGGAGAGACTGAGGTAATGGTTTTCTATCAACGAGGATAGCTGTTGAGTGCTAACTTGACACTTCGGAAGGGTCATACTTTCCAATCATTAATGTCAACGAGTGTCCTGATGATTTTGTTTCTCTGTGCTCTCATGAGCTTAGATCAAGTATGGATGTCATGACACCCGTCCGAAGAAGCACCTTCCAAACAATTACTGTTTCAAAAAATGACCTCAGGTGTTGTTCTTGGCTACAACGAGCGTTTTCGACTGATCAGACATTCAATGTTTTCAAAACAGCCCCAAGGGTACGGCTGACATAATCTGTGGCTGTGCTGATATTCAAATCGTGATCAAACACGGTTGATAATCGAGTCACACAGTTGTGAACATTGATATTATGTAAATAGAGTGTGAATAGCCAAATAACTCTGCTGCACAACCGAGTACTGCCGAGTATTTTGGATTTCCGCCCTCGGTGTGCATGTGACTGACATGGTTTCCGGTGTGCCTCAGTCAAGTTCCCCCTCCTGGAAAGCGTCAAAGTGAATATGAGTACCAGCTAATCATAACTCCAGATATTGAGGTTTCCAGTGCCCTCTTCCAGATGCTGTTCAGTAATTAAAAAATACCTTTCATTCTTTCCTTGATTCTTGAAAGCTGAGTCAAGCTTTTTTCTTTTCTTTTTTTCAGTACCGCACTACCCTCCACTCCACTCCACATTAGCTCTAATACAATTATATTGTATATGTAGGAACTTTACATCTGTTTTTTTTTCACCCTTTGAACAGCTCAGGCAACACAGCGCCGACTGTAGGGCCAAGAGTAATGATTAGTCCCTCTGGCACTGCGGGTTTTAAGACTTCAGTGTTTTTGGTTTAGAGTCATCATTCCCCATCTCAAATTCATTTAGAAGACTTCACTAGTACTGCGCAAAAAGAGCACATCACGTCGCATTGTGTCATCGAATGATGATGATGTCCATGATTGAATTCATAATCTACCGTTCACGCATGACGAATTCATAAAAAAACACCAGATAATAATCGAAGAAGGTTTTTGATCTAGAAACTACGTGATGCATCAGGTCCACAGAGTTCACCACACCAGTTACTGTGGTCCAGACATTCACCAGTGGAGCCTAGTACATCGATCATCACAGTGCAACCCTGTCTCGTACAGAAATCATGTTTATGTACCACTAAACTGTCACAGCAAGTACATTTTTAGGAAACGTACTTGTGCCGGGATCACGTACAGTAATCCCGCATGTCACAAATATGTGGATACTGAATGTATCAGTAAAATCTTCATAGAGAATGTATTTGTTTTCTGCCAGAATAACCGATCTAAAAAGCATCTGCCAAAAGAGTAAATGTAAATGTTTTAGGACTTGGTTAAGTTTAGGGAAAGATTGTGCTCTGGTTTAATACAATTAACATGTTTCCTTACTTTTTACCAAAACCACAATCTTTCCTGAACTTTAACCAAAGTGCCCTTGTGGCCCAAACCCTGCCACAGACAGGACACCCACCATACTTGCAAATTCGCTACCATTAGTATTTTTGGGGCTAAGGTCAATTTAAAAAACAACAGCAACATTGTCTCTGAACATAATCCAGCTGGTGGTTATTCCCTTCAAACCAAATTTGCTATTGCAGTTTAGTTGTATGTAAACTTAATTTCTAGGAGACTGGGTTGCACAGTGACAGAAATAAGTAATATGGTATTTTTTTAAATGAAAAAGTGATTGTGTATTTCATTTCCATAGGGCTGGTAGACAGATCTGCAGTGTGGTGATATGCATATGGATGAGGTCTGAGTCAGTGCTGTTTGTTTGGACAATCCCAGCCAAGGCTTTATGGCTGGACACACCAACCAACACGGAGCATTTGTCACGTCATAAAATTTGGTGGTGGGTTTCCACCTATGTAGGAAAATCTGACGGAGGGATAGGGTGGTGGTCGTGGTCATGTTGTGGGGCTTGTGTAAGGTGAGATGGATTTAGAGGTGGAAGCAGAAAGAAGGAGAAGTCCGCAAGAAAGAGACTGAGTGGAGAGCTCGAGCTCCTGCCGGGCGGCAGGCTGTCCAGCCTTTGCCTGCCTTGGGATTCCTCGGCAGCCTTAAATATGCCAGTTATTTTTAACCAGCGACGTAACAGGGCCCAGCGCCGGCCCCTCTCTTACAATATTTCCTTTCTGTCAGGAGGGGAAATGGATGGGAGCCACACTTCCTGGTCACATGGTGCAACTAAAGCAGCCGAATTAGAGACATTTAGGAGGGGAAGTGGGGAAGAGCAAATGTAGGGAGGAGATGGTGCGTGGTCGGGAACCTCATACCCACACCAGCCCAAATATTCACTCAGCGACTCCCTTCTCCAAAGTTTAACCCTCTCAGCCAGCCAGATGAGGCGTCAGATGAGGCAGTCTGCTTCAATCAGATACTCAGACGTCAGAGGCCAAAAGGACCGGAGCAGAGATTGGCGTTCGTGAGCTGCCGAGGAAATGAGAGTGTGCGTACGGCACATCGGCAGACAGGAGGGTGGGGGGGTAGGTGGTGGGCGGGGGGGGCGGGCCCTGCGACGTCAGGCCAGGGACCCGCCAGGATTAGAAGCCTCTAAAAAGAAAAAGCCTGGGACTGGACTGCCAGAGCTGGAGAGAATGTGTTTCTCTGTCTGACATGGGAGAATCAGGGACTTCCCATGAGCTCACCTTGTTGACATACAGGGAACTTGGACTGGTTTATGTCTGCACCAACCTCACTACCAGCAAAAATTAGTACCAGCCTCTCGTCATAAGCTGTAATGTGTGACTGTCTTTTATGATTTCATCTAAAATGGATTAGCATGCAGAATATGTCGGTCGTAATTTAGTTTGGTTTAGTTTGGCTAACAGACAAACACTTAAAATAAGTGGTTGAAAGCTTGGTATGATTTACAACTCTTAGGATCTTGGTATAGATTTACACCCCCACCCCCTCCACCCTATTTTTTTGTTGCTGATTGTTTATCTTCTGTGTTTTGAATGTCACATGCACACTTTGAGCTATAACTTGCCTTGTTCTAACAATGGGTTCAACCATTGTCTTGGGTTTGCTTGTTGACCAGGGGCTTTTCTATCCCTGGATACTGGGTAAAGTCAACCCTGTATTGTATCCCAATTTAAACCCAGTGACTTTTAGTGTAATGTTTTAAACACTTTAATTGTGATTGAGAGAAACAGAGGGATTCACATCTTTGAACCCTATGATGAAACAAAGCACAAATCAAGGCAAAACTTGAGGAAACCAGCATAGCCGAATCCACAGAATCTGAAATAATGCTTTATCTTTCATTACAATAACATTATTTTGTAATCAATCCAACCTTTGTTGTATGTACGGTTCAGGCATGGAAAATAATCCAAAGATTGTGAAATATAGTGTATGAGCTGAGCATTCAGTTACTGGACCCTTCCACCTGATTTTTGGTGCTTTATACTTTTATTTAAAAATGACTCACTGTCCTCATGTTTGAGCCAATGGTTGCGTATAATATTTATCCGTAGGGTGTAGACATAATGCAAACACAGAAAATAACTTAATTCCTGTGGAACTTTAATCACATTTACGCTGATTCAAGAATGGGTCATCTAAAGTTGAATACCAGTCAGCTGCATCTGTCGTCTATAAAAGATATCTGGCAATCAGCGCTTCAATAGGAGATGTCAATAAGAGACAATGAACTAGACTCCAAAGAGGCCAAGTCATCTGTGCCTGAACTGCAGGTGCACAAAAAAATCATATCTAAGAAATCATGATAACGTGCCGAACGAAAAACAAGAATCACAAGCTGAGGCTGACCTACCAGGATATATGTTGGACATTTATATGAAATTTTTCCATATAGTTCAGCCAATCAGCAACTTGATATGACCCACGTCTTTGGCCATGAAGAAGTCGTTCCATTATTTTGCCCACCCCTCTGGCTTATAAAGTATTTTCCAGACGAGCGTGAGCTATATAGAACAATCAAATTCAAAATGAAGCCTTTTAGTCACATTTGTACCATAAAAGCTAAATGTACAGGCTGTCACTAAACCAAGACCACATCTTTAAAGTGTTAGAGAGGTTCCTATAGAAACACACAAAGTATTAAAGTTTTTTATTTCTGTGTTTGAGTCTGTAACAGACCCCTGCTACACAGCAATTATAGCAATCACCAGCATTTTTGAACCTAAGAGTGCTCTGGCATTGATTCAGAGGACGCTAATGGGTTGTCTATCCTCTCGATGCACTGCTGTTAAACCATGGCTGTCAGATTTTCACAAAACTTGATTAAATCTTTATGTTCATGAGGCACATTGGAATTCGAGATGTGATGTGATAGGGGCTCAGTAGTGCAGTGACATACACATGTAGTCTAGAGTTTGTGATTTACAGGGCTCTGAGACTTGTTCCATTACACTTTGAATCTTAAGCATGTGCAATGTGAATTGTGAGCTCTCCAACAGTTTTGGTTGAAGCCCTCAAACTGAGAGTATTAACAGTTAAAACTACCAACACATTCTCTAGTGATGATCTCCAAACTGGCTGAGCACCAATGAGTGAAGGTCTGCAGATAAGGTGTTTGGCATTATAAAATGCTGAAATTCATGTGGTAATTATTGTCAGATTTCAGGGTAGTAAGCCTCTGCGTTCCTGAGAAGGTGTGGACTCTCCTGTTTTCCCCGTGGGAGCGGTCGGGAATGTGTCACCTTTTCCATGGATCACCGGTTTTCTGGCCCTGGACTGACTTTGAAAACATGCCTGCAATTGGCGCAACTATTCAAGGGATGTGAAATTATAATAATAATCTTGAATATCAGCGCATAGGCCCTGCAGGATCCATGGTTTGTAGTAGAGAGGAGATGGTGTTACTGGGAAACTCCCGTCACAAAAACCAGGAAAATCCTAATGAATTCGCTGTGCAGTAAGAGAGGAGATATATTATAGCAACCTCCCCGTAGTACGAAGTTCAACATTCTAACATAAATCTCAGAGCTAGACAAGACAAATGTTGTGAAGGATTTATAGTTAGAAAAATGGTTAAAATGTATACTTTTGACCAGTAAGTGACTCATTCAGCAGCCCAACTCACTTGTGGCAATCTTTCTTCAATGGAAATCAAACATTGTTTGGAAAAGTTAATCTGAACATTGAAGAAAGTTCCTGCGCTGCACTTTCAAGCTGCTTTGGTTTCACCTTCTCTGCCGCCTTTGAGTCTGGAGACTGCTGGTTTTCCATCATTTGAAGCCTCCGTCTTGTTCTTGTCTTCTAATGATTTGGATCATTATCTTGCTGGAGGATGAAGATCTGAACAACTAGTCTGTCTTTCTTGGTTACTTGTCTTTTTCTTCACCATTCTGGTGGCAATACAGTACTACTGCCTGCAGTACAGTATTGTCCTATAAATGCATGAGAGTGTATAATAAGGGTTTGTTCTTACGCTGCCTTTGTACAGACAGAGGGTTTGTAATGTTTGTCATCAACAAACATTGGGGCACCTGCATGATTTAACTCTCAAGGCTTCATTTACTTCAATTGCTCAAGTAAAGCAGTCAGGTAACTCGAATTTCTTAATATCTTGCCTGTTTTCTATGGAATTTACCTGACCTAGTATGGCCTAAATATTATAATATACATATATATATCCCCAGTAATAAGCAAATTATGTTTACAGCAAAAGTTTTAAGGCAAATGCCCAAATCAAATCAGAAATGGCACGTTGTGGTTATCTTAATCAAACTACAAATCATTTTAGACTGATTCTCCGCACTGGAATGCTGAGGAAAGAACAATACTTGACAGGCCCAATTTAGCTAAGTGATAGCTTCTCCAGTCTGACGTTTTATTGACATCATGCTGAGTCTAATTGAGGAGGGGGTTCTCAGTAACTCGAACCAGATGGGCCCCCGGCTCATGAACTAAAACCCCTGCTCTTTCAACACTGTCTTCCTCACCCTCTCCCGTACACTTTAAGCTATTTTGGCTCAATGAAATACTTAACTACGAAATAAAATGTAATAAGCCTTTTTTTTAAATCAAATTTATGTTTATTGTAAGGATTTGATGCCATGCCAAGACACTTGAAGCTGGCAAGGGAAAGTGAGTGTTAACCTTATCTTTGCATGTAGAACTGGACAGAGTTGACATCGTACTGTATTTTCCTTGAGGAGGCAGCTGGTAAACCAATGAATCCCCTTGAAAGAGAATTTTGACATTATGGAAAATTTGCTTTCTCGCCAAGAGTTAGATGAAAAGATTGAGTCTCATATCTGCACGTAGAGATAGTTTGAGCCTCTAAACATGGAAACTGCAGGTGTTGATTTAGCAAAGCTCTCGCTACCTAGCAGGAAAAGGAAACTCATGGAAATCCACCTGCAGCACCTCAAATTAGCCTCAAATTAGTTTGGTGTAATCTTTACAAAATCATTTAAAATGACAATAATACTATGTTATGGTGATTGTTTGGCTAGGACCAGCCGGGCAGATGAGAAAATGTGCTAACATGTGAGCTTCAAATGTGCTGGTACTGTCGATGGATATGGAGAGAGCCTCCTTGCAGAGCTTGCTGCTTCCTCCTGTTTCCTTGCCCATGTCTTCATGCTTTGCCATTCTTAAGGTAACCGGCTCCAAGCTTGAGCTGCCTAGTTGGTGCACAGATACTGTATGAAAATGCAATCAATCTTCTGAATCTCCTGTGCCAAGAAAGCACATAAACGCAGCTCCCCACAACGTCAAACTATTTTCTTTGAGCCCAAAGTGAAGTTCCAGTACTGAACATGACACACACACACACACACATGTGCACATGCCCATGCAGAGAAAGAGAAGGAGAGTTACACAGGCTGTTCATTAGACACATGGATTTAATGAGTCTGAAAAGAAAGCTGGCTGTTAGAAGTGAAATAATTAGTAGGTTCACATGGACTTTTTATCTTTTTTTCTTTCTGGATTTCTTCTTCAGAACTAAAAGAGGAAATTTGCCACATGAGCAAAAACACTCCTCATTTGCAGACATTTTTGAAAAAGACATCAGAGACTGTCTGATTTCATACCAACTGCACTTTTGCAATGGTGACTTCGCATTAAAGCGGTATTAAACTACTGTTAATGACTGCAACTTGTAAGCCATGGTACTGAATTCAAATAGGTTTCCGGAAAAAAACTACAACACTGAACTGTTCTTAAGAATGAAATAAGGATTTCCTTGGCAGGACTTTACACATAAATGCCCATAAACATAACAAAAGCATGGTAATCATTAAAGCTTGGTCATCAGTGGAAAAACATAAGTCTGTTGTAGGACGCTGAATAGTGCTTTTGTTGCCCACTGATTTTTGGTGGGTAACTGCACAGAGTGCATGGCCTAGAAGAGCAACTGAGTTCATTTCATTTTTCCTTACGTATTGCAGGAAAGCATAAGTCAGTCCATTGGAGCAAAGTTATATGATCAACACTTGATCCCTGTTACATCAGTTGTCTCCTTTTTCAGCTACTGGGACAGGAACACTGTTGTGATACCCATAGAGACAGCGCTTTATTTCTTTTGGCTCACAGTGAGAGCTCACCGCAGGAGAACAACAAACATTTAACAGCATTAACACCAATTAAGTTCACACTTTAAGAGATGGACTCATCTTTAAAAAAACATGTGGGTTTTTTTGTCGCTGTGAATGTTTAATTTCCTGGTCTACTTTTGAATTTGCGTGCTGAAGACAGTATTCTTTGCTTTAAGGTCTGTTCATTCAGTGGCTTATTTTGGCTCTAGAGGAAATTGTGAGCTGTAGGTTCACAATTACTCATTTTATCTGAAATTGGTACCCAAAAACCTGCATGAAAAGGTGATTTATCAGATGTTGAAGACATACGGGGTTCATGGTGAGATGGTAAATGAGGTTTTTCCTCGTCACTGCCATCACAAGCTGCAGTGTTGAATTATAATTTACCGCACAGCTCCGCTCCTGCCTTTGTGAACTTCAGGTGAAGCCAGTTTTGTTGCATGGGTCCACTGGTTCTACACTTTTTGTTTTTTTCATCATGAACTTACAGATTCAAATCATTTGGATAATTATCTTGAAACATATAAAACCTCTTCTGACTTTATTGGTATAGGAATATCTTAAACGATTTTCCAACAATACCTCAAGCCACCAAACTTTCTAAGACTACACCGTTAACTGTGTGCAGTTGTGTCTCTAACTATGTGACCTCGTTGCCCTGCGTCGGTTTATAGACCTTACAGCCAAGGATGGATGCTGTCCAGCTGGTTGACCCTGTCAGAGCGTGTGGACTTGTTCCATTACCACACAATGCCAAGCTACAGTACAGTATGTATGCCTGCTCACATACATGGCAGACGTGACCTAGCTACATCTGCAAACAGGGAAAATGTGATGCAGCATACTGTGTTGTGGCGAAATGTGGACACATTATGGAACTTCCAAAAAAAAAGGCCAATAAGACATGGGCATGCGATCACCATCCAAGCGTATGCGCACACATGCCCATACACACCTCCGCACTGTGTGCTGGGGGAAAAATACCACTTTTTGTTTGTCTTGGTGCCTTCGGCACCAAAGCCACCACATTTGCACAGAGCGAGAACAAGTCATTTGGCTATTTAAAGCTCACCCATGCTAACAATAAAGGAGTCATTCAGCTCCTCTTGTGTTTGTGTTTTCTTGTTCAATAAGTCAGGGGTTCCTTCCTGCGTAGAGCAAACAAGAGCATGAGCCGGCTCCGCGGGCCGCAGGGTGACGTGGAGGGAAGAACAATCAACAGTGTGCCTACCTGTCGAGACCGAGGTGCCGTTAGTTGGGTCGTTTCATGGAAACCGGACAGATTGGACCTTTGAATTCTAAGATCTTTGACCAAAGCCAAACTGTTGTAGTTCATAGCATTAGGAATATGTTAGACCTACTTAAAACATATTTTGCAAGCTCATGCACTTTCTTTTCTTCTTCTTTTTCCTTGAAAAAAGCAAACAAAAAAACTTGTTCCACCCACCAGTTTGCGTTTGAGCGCTCACACATACCCAGGAGCTAGGAGTATCTACATTTCCTCATTCTGCATGTGCATGTGGTTATGTGTGACTGACAGAGACATGTGAATAGAGGAGCAGTGAAGCCACCTCTGTTCCCACACTGCGTTCAGGACTGTCCCAGGCGATTTTGAATATGGCCATGACACAGAATAGTCACACAAAAGTTACCATTTGTATTCACAGTAGTAAGATCTATTAAAATGTTTCATGGTTATTGGTTATGGTTAAGACTTACAGGAAAATTACAGTTTATTGAAACGTTTCCTTATTTTCTGTTTGTTTTATTATTACATCAGCCAAGGAAATTACTGTATGTTTTTGCCCCTGTCCGTTTGTTGGTTTGTCAGTTAGTTGAATGGTTTGTTTATGCAAAAAACTTCTGAACAGATTTCCACGGAACTTGGAGGTTGGGTGGAACATGGGCCACTTTCACTTATCACTTTCTTTGACATTGCAAGATTGTGTTTTTGGACATTCGAATCGATTACCCGGCCAATACTGCAAGGATCTTGATGAAATAAATATTTAGAGCAATGAAAGTGTGTGTGCAATCCGGTACAGCTTGATTAACTTTAAGGGGACTGTTGGGCCTTGGCGGAGGTTTACGCCATTCTAGTTTTAATATATTTTGCCAAGTAAAGTCCTATAAGTAATATCAAGATTGCACTCAACTCCTTATATTTATTTATTTTAATATATAGCTAAGATCCGGATGCTAACAAGCTCACTGTGTTGAACAGGTACAATGTTTGCCACATACCATCTTAGGTTTACCATCTTAGCACATCAGCATGACAACAAACACGGACAAAGTAGGTCGATGGGAGGGAGTGTCATTAGTTTTCAGGTATTTGGCCATACACCAGAGAACTGAACAGGTTTTGAATTTTGACTTAATGATCAATGTTTTACAAAGTTATCAGCGGAACATGAATGCCAAGAAAATTTCATTAGAATCCATCAGATTGTGGTTTGAGATAGCAATGCAAGGGTTGAGCATTATGGTTTTTACCATCACCCTGCTCAAACTAATTATTAAGAGAAAATAAAGGTGAATGGAAAAATTCAAACTGGATAATCTTGCTCGACTGTCAGCTTGCCTGATCACCAACCGTCTCATTTCCCATGTGAATCCTCTGCAGCAATGTCACACTGTTCACAAATACAATGGTATGATCATAACTGATTTAGGTGATGAAAATAAGACCCAAGTACTATCAACCTTCAATGTAAAGAAGGGAGCAAGCACATTATATGTAGGGGGGATGCAATTAAAATATCATAGCTTTCAAATACCATAATGATTTCCTCTTTTCCTCCATTCAGCTTTTTCTTCATCTTTTCTTCTTATTTATTTCATCATGTGTTCAGTACAGTAATGTCCACGCACACCCCTCATCAACACTTCCATCACCATATTCACTGCGTACCATGACAAAGAATCCAGATTCTGTAACTGTCTGTCAAACCAGTTTTTTTTCTTCCTCACTATTTTAATACCTCACCACAAAGTTGCAGAGGGAGGGGGGGACTCTCCCTTCCCTGTGACTCACTTGAATACGTGCGTAAGCAGCCACTATGGAACTGAGGGTAGTATTCCATTGCTCTCACCACTATTATTGTCTTCTTCATCCTCATGATCATCTACATCATCGCCGTTGTTGTCCTGTTGGCACCCTCTGCCAGGCAAAAACAGAGAACAACTCACTGTAGCAGCCAGACTTAGGTCATAATGCAGATATACATCTTCATGGCAATTTTCAGCTACAGTATGTAGTTTCTTCCTCGTTTTTAGAATACAGCATTTTTTTTCTCACCCGTAAGAGAGAGAAAGTGAAGAGCCCCGAGGCGAAATGTTAAAACAAACTAATGTGGAGTAGAACAGGCAACAGAAGAAAAAAACGAGGACTGTAAGAATAGAGAGAAATGGGAAGGGAGGGAAAAAAGGGCCCATGAAAGTGGAGAGAAACAAAGCACGAGAATGGCAAAAAAGCAGGTGTTGAGAACATAGTAGCACAACTGTGGGTCAAAGACAGATTATGGTCCAGGGGGTTTTCCATAGAGGTGAGGGTCTCTGTAGTATTATGTCACTCTTACAGCCCCATTAAGCCATAATGAGGGTGTTGCCTAAATTGTATGTTACAGTGGACAGTTTTGCCAGCTAAACTATTACACTTGGCATCACAAAGTATTACAGATGTCTATGCATCAGCGTGTCTATATGAATGGGCTATACAGAATGTAGCTTTGGCAATGTTCTGAAACTGGGAAAAAGCCTAACAGTGACATCATGCCAGGATCTATGGTGCCGTCCAAAGGCAGGACAGGACGGTTGACATGGAGGCACAGAAACCACGTCAGATGCCATCGTGAGATAGAAGCTAGGGCACTAGGCCAAAGAGTAAATATTCACTTGACGATAATGTGCGTGCTGATCTGGTGAACACACCCTCTGCCCACAGATAGGAGCAGCCTTTTATCTTAGACTATACACACACAGAGACTCAGACATAGTGACAGGACAGGAAAGTAGCAGCACGGAGCAATGGGAAAATGCTGATTGAGCATCTTCAGTGACTATGGAAAAATGTTAAGGGATTAATGATAAGGTTAAGATACAATGAATTACTTAAGTTGTGTATGTAAGTGCAGACATTTGAGCTCAGACTCATGTTACATGCGGGTGTGTGCAATATCCAATTATTATTGGATAATATACTGTGCCCACATTATCCAATAACCGTACTGGAAAGCCTGTGGGACTTCTCGCCTCTCTTTTCAGTTTAGATGTTAAAGTGATTTTACCTGTTTGCCCAAATTATTGAAATCATTTTAATAGAGGTTGTTCATTCTTAGGATCCCAATGAAAACTCTTTTTTGCCTTTTAATGAGTCTGAAAATATGGCAGAGGAAAGGAGCCAAGCAAAAGCTGAGAAACCCTCCCACTTGCACATTAAACATTGAAGATAGACATTGAATGGTTTGACCGCTGGTTTTTCCTGCATATGATGGCTGTTTCTCTGCTGTCTACTCCACAATATGTCTTATTCAGCTCTGCGTCAAAAGGTGCCCTTTTTCTGAAAAGACCATGGCCTGAGCCATAAAATATGAGAAACAGAGACAGTTTTTGTCGCTGACGGTGGCAATTTGATGTTTATCACTGTTTCTGTGCGCCACTGGGTCTCCACTTATATCTCGTGTCCAACTCCAGCACAAAATGTTTTCACTTTTGCAATAGGAAATGTTAAGTGGACCCCAGAATGCCAGCTTCATCTGACACTTGAATCAGATAGGGCTGCGGACCACAGTGACAAAATGCACCTTTCTCAAAGAGACCTTTTGTGACTATGTCCTCCTTGGTGTCTAAACAAAACTAATAACTGTGCCCAGAGCCAGGGTTCATTTCTAAAATACACACAGACATGTAATTATTGGCAGATAATTGGCTAGCACAGTGTTACGGTACAAGGGCAGCATGGCCATTAAAAAAACATTTCCTGTTTGTGTTCCTCGATGCTTCGGTGATAAGCACAAAGACGTTCTGTAGCCTGTCGTCGGAGACTGCAGTCATCCATCCAAAGCAGAGAAATTCTGTGATAAATGGTGAATGGTGGGAAGGTGCCATAATGTAATAATGTCATAGGCCTATTTAAGTCAGACCAGTTCCAAATAATTCAAGGAAGACAGTTGTGCTTTAAATGAACGTGAATGTCTCTACCAAATTTCATTGCAATCTATCTAATAATTGTTGAGGTTTACATAACTGGAAACCAAAAATGTCAATCTCAACTGGCAAGCCAGTATGTCATCATGATTAATCATCTGCCCATTCAAAATAGCAATACACCCAATGATTGCAATATTTCAGCCTGGACGATATATAGATAGATATATCTAGACAGTTGCTGCGTGAAGCAGCAA
Source organism: Scophthalmus maximus (assembly GCF_022379125.1). Taxonomy (NCBI): domain Eukaryota; kingdom Metazoa; phylum Chordata; class Actinopteri; order Pleuronectiformes; family Scophthalmidae; genus Scophthalmus; species Scophthalmus maximus. Next base: position 11,349,786 of record NC_061534.1, read on the forward strand.
CACGTTCGTGTGAACGTTGGTTCAGTTTCGGGCAGCCCCCCAAGTTGTTAGGAAGGGATTTCAAACATCATTAGAGGATCCCACAGATAATTTGTTTGAATCTTTTGGTAGTTAAGGTAACAAACTAAGTCGTTAAAAGAGATGCTGAAACATTATTTACACCACAAATGCACAGAATTATAGGTTCCTGTATTTACATGCGGTGGATCTACATTGCAACCCGACATAATAGCTCCTCTATAAATTCTAACTTTGTGACACCTACAATTTTTTTAAGGTGTTAAATCAATTTTATGATATCCATTATGATGTGGAATTTTTACGACATAATAAGCATCTCAATGTTGTTTTTTCGTCCCCTACCTCTTTGTATGTGCCTCTACTGTAGCAGGACTTAACCTCAGACACAGACCGACTTTCACTACATCACAGGATGCACTCAGGAAGGGAGGAACAGGCTGGAGCTGGAGTCCGGCTGGAGACGAGTAGGTAGGCATAATGTCGGTCAGAGTAGAAAGATGACCTCATAACATCATGCCTTCAACCTGTATTTACGCAACAGCCCCAGAGTCAACCATTTTGGCAAGGCTGGGGAGGAAGCGCTGAGAACAGACAGACCCCCCCCCCCCCCCCCCCCACACCCCCCCCCTCCTTCTCGGGGGGGCCGGGTGGAGAGACAGGCCAGAGCTCAGATCTGATTTCGGAGGAAGGAAAGGAGAAGGGAGGGGAGCGTCGGATAAGAGTGCTGCCGTTGCTTTTTTTTTTTGTCCTTTCTCCCTCTAAACTGTGACCCAGGCCTGTGTGTTATGAATGCCACAGAGGTGGAGTTATTACACACACAATGCCGAGCCAGGTCTAATCTTGTTACTATTCTGTTCATTAACAATGCAGGGCTCCTTTTACGGTAGACCTCAATTCAGATAAGTGTACTTCAAGGGAAACAAATGAAGCCCACCTTCAGCAACATGTTGCACGACTGCATCCACTTGAGGTGGATAGAAATGTTTTACTGACGGGCCTCGAGGCATTTTAATATGCCTAAATTCACCTTCAAGCACTTAGTCTGGTCTATTGCCTTTCACTTTCCTCCCTCAACTGATATCTTCTTCGCTGACAAGGTGATTTTGAAGGGGTGCCCCAGTCTTGCCATAAAAAAGACAATTACTACTTTTAATACTACTAGGGATTCTCGCAAAAAAAAGGGGCCCAGCCATGATCAAGGTACGCACACGCACACCCACGCGCACTCAAATGCGAGCTCAAGTACCATCGTACATGCTGGGCCACTTCCTATTCCCTGCCCTCCTTAATTCTTGTGCCATGATGGGGCCCTTCATCACCAGATGACACAGAACCTCTCCACCCTCCAGAGGATGTAGAGGCCTGCACCAAAGTTTGACAGGGCGCTATAGCCGAGGAAGTGAACCCACACCCTCCTGGCTCGGGATCAACCACTGCAGGCCTCACTACCTGTCTGCCCCGCCTGCCAGTGTAACAGTTATCCTCCAGCCGTGCTGCATGCGTGTGGGCAGCATGTTGAAGGAAAAGTTCAACATTTCGGGGGAATATGCTTTCTTGCCAAGAGTTAGAAGATTAATACCCCTTTCATGTATTTCCATTAGATATGTGTGCTGGCTGCAGCCAGGAGACAGGAAACTGGGGACATCAGCAAATTTACGCTTTTGTTTGTTTAATCCGTACAAAAACTGAAATGTATAAAGGACAACTACAGGGGTTAGTGAGTCACATAACTTATATGTAACATATGTAAGTAATTAAGTAAGTAAGTAAGTCAAGTTTATGTAAAATAGCACCTTTCACAGACCAGTGTGCTTTACATACAATAATCCAAAGGCATACAATGATACAAAGTAAACAATAAAAGGAACAGACAATATGAAATTTGTGGTAAACTACTACTGGAGAGCCAGTTTGAAAAGGTGAGTTTTGAGATTTTTCTTGAATACAGTGAGAGAAATCTCAGATTGTATGTGTGCCGGAAGAGCGTTCCATAGTGACGGAGCCATAGATTCGAATGCGCGATCACCTTTAGTTATTAGACGTGTGTGGGGGACAGCAAAGTAAATGCTGGTCGGGTAGTGACCTGCTGGTGGTGCAGGGTAGCAAAAGATCAGAAATGTATTTGGGGCCTTGTCCGTGAAGTGCTCTATACTAAGTGTAAACGAGGACCTTAAAATGAATTCGGAATTGATTAGGAAGCCAGTGTATCTTGAGCCACATGTCAAACCGTGATTCACATTGGAGTTGCCTGCAGGAGAATTTTGTTATGTTCGGTCAGTGAAAGGCTAGCTGTTTCTATCCGTTTGCAGTCTTTGTCCCCTCAGTGTCTTAAACTAATGTCATATGCAGTAAGCTGGAGTAGATCCAAAACAATGACAGTCATACCACTCTCCAAGTACAGTGACACTGCACTGTATCAGCATCTGTTTACCCAAACGTGTCGATTTCAGTGTTAGCCAATATTCCGCATCTAATTCTGAGACTAAAGCTGAAAAAAGACACACAAACACACACAGTAAGGAGCTGTGTCAGGATTTTCTCGTATAATCTTTTATCATTCTGCTCTGGAGCGTTGCTCGACCTGACCATGCAAAACCTTGGCAGAGTTATTTTTTCTTTTCTTCGTCTTTGACTCTCCAACTACTAAAGCTGCGCTTATAAAAGTAAATTACATGTCTATAAAGTAACCTTCTGGGATTGTGGGGCCATATTTGGAGTTGCGTCATAGCGGCAAATAACAAACCCTACATTATGCAACACACACGGTCACGGTGCTCTCGCCTAAGCAGCTGTATGTATAACATATATTTATACCGGTTGGTTGTTTGATCATTTTTTATCTTGTTTGACGAAAGCCTCAAATTCCTCAAACATATACGACAGACAACCACACACATACATTCACTTGAATAGGAATAGTCTTAGACTTTACTGTGTGTGCATCTATAATCAGACTATAAAGATCTTGCTTTTGGTCCTTACCCCTCTGTACTTTACAACACAATCCTGCACTGACATCTGATTTTTGCTTAAATCATTTGGAAGTGATTGAATCCATCCAATCCTGCAGGTGTGCCGGATCTCAGAGCTAACTGGGCGACTGATCAGCCACACACACGTATTCATTCATATTCTGCGTTGTAGAAATAACAGGAGCTACATCCCACACCTGAATACCAGTGTGTCTCAGTCTTAGACTGGTCTACTTTCACCCACACATGACTCATCATCGACCTGCAATCTGATAAAGACTCATTGTCTTTCCTTCTATTTTGAGGCAGCAAGTTTGTCTACCTGGTTGTCTACTGTTACTATTTCCACATATCCTAGCCACTCCTATAATAGTATGTTTGACTTCAAATGCTGTCAGTAAAATATGACTGTGTGTCTCTTTTCACTGTTGTGACAACAACAAATTATGAGCGGCCACGGCTGCTGATATGCTCTTATCGCTTGTGGACTGCGTGGGAGGTTTGTGGTCCAATTGACTGACACAAAGGAAGCCAAGCAAAGTCCAAGAAATGACACAGGTTTACCTCGGTGATAGGACAAGGAGCGTGACAAAAACAAGCACCGAGAGAAAAACCCCATTCCTCTGGTGCCCATGAGGAGGCACAACAGGAGATTAGGTGAATCATGCTATCACAGACAGGCTACTTTATGTGGTGCCCTGGATTCACTCTCGGTTAAATCGCTGACTGCAGCTCGTTCAAAGGTTTCAAGTTACCTGCATACCGCACAGTAGCACAAACACACATTTCACTTAAGTACAGTAGGCTGTACTCTCAACTTCCCTGATTGCTATTTTTACTTCTGTGTTCATTTCCCGTTTTAACCGTACCAATGGCAATGTGGGTCAGTGGGTTGGTCTCTCTGAAATAGACTTAATAGCAATTGGATGCATTGCCATGACGTGTATGACCAGTACCTGCAAAACTAATTGCATTCCCCTCGGGAACTGTAGATTATACCTGCCAAACATCTGCATGTTTCATGTCAGCACTGTCATTGTCGTGCTGAAATAGTTCAAAGCCTAATTTTAGAGTCATGGAGCTGCTAGACGTGAGGGCTGTTTGTTTTTTCTAATACATCTTTTATATTTCTTCGCCACAATTGCTATCTCTACATCACGGATTTCCACAATTCTGCCTCCAGCGTTTTCACTTTGCTCTTCTTTTCCCCCCCTGCGCCTCCCTCTACCTCTCTTCCTCAATCTTTTCCTCCTCCAGCACAAACGTAATGGTCAGTGTCCATCCAAAGCTCTGTATGACTGCAGAGAACCCCAGAGGACACTGCATACTTTCACCCTGCCCTGAAATGCATGTGCACACAACACACACACACATGGACAGATACACGTAACCCTTCTCAGCTGCTTGTCCAATCACCACACCCGTCTGCATGACATCAGCCTGTGATGTCATCATGGGACCAATGCTGGCACAGCGGCCAGTGCAACTTCATCATCAGCATCATCGTCATTTTGGCAGTGGCGGACAAGCCTCGGAGGGGAGGCAGCTGGACTGTAACAATTTGTGTGTGTGTGTGTGTGTGTGTGTGTGCGTACAGAGGGAGCAGAGGGGAGGGTCAAAGACGCTATTGCTCTAATTCAAACAATCTGAGCTCGACGTGGCTCGGCTTTCTTTGGCCACTCTGTGCTGTTTATAAAGGGCTCTCTGGGCAGATTCACGTCGTGTTTGTCAATACTTCAACTGTAATGTAAATATTACAGTGACTTTACTTATTCAAGAGGAAATGGGGAGAGAAATGTGAGGGAGGGGAGAGGGACAAGGATCAGGGGGCAGGGGAGGGAGGAAAATCGAAGCATGAGAGGAGAGGCAATCGTCACAGGAAAGGAATAAGATGGCATGGATGGGATTGGCTAGGACAGGATGGGGTGTGATGACAGGGAATGGCGAGGCATGGCTGGATGGGATGGGATGGGACAGGAAAGGGAAATGTACAGTAGTGTAAGGGCGGGGTGAGGCAGGAAAAGTGGTGCAAAAATACACTGACAGGTGCAAAAAGGGGATTGGATTCTTGAATTTGGGGGAAGGTAAAAGAAGATTTGGGAATAGAAGAGATCTGTTGATCTTTGCCTCAGATTATCTGTGATAAATGTCCACAGTCAGGAACAGTGCTTTGTTACACTTCCAAAAATGAGGTAGCTGCCAAAGGAAGAACATAGAAAAATGCTTAAATTTAGGGCTGTTTATATTTTCTTATTGTCAGCAAATCCCCAAACCAACAGTATGCTAATTCATTCCTCAATATTTTCCGCTTTCCCCATCCTTCTGCTCCTCTCTGCCCCGATCGCAACTGTTTCTAGTGAATGCATCTTTCATCTTTGATGTGTTGCATACGTAAAGTTTTTGGACTGTTGTGAACTGCATTTTCCACATGCACTTGCAAGGCAAATCACATTTGATGTCATTCCCAACTATTACAGTAGCCCTGAGCTAGTAAGAGAAAGCCGGGCTTGATCTTTCAACACGTACATTCAACCCCAGTGTGCAGAGCTTTTTCTTGTGTCCATATTTGATTTATTTGTCTTCTAGCAGTCTGTCAAGGACAATGTGGTGATTTTCTCCTCTATTAAGAGCAGCAGTGCATCAGAAAAATCATCCACGTGGCCAGAATTTGGTTCAACCGTTCTCTGGTTATTCCACATTACTGGACAGTGGCAGGTCAAACCGATGAGCCTGGTCATGACTTTGAAACCCTGAAGCCACGACTGCCTTGGAGACAGCTACTTGACGTCTAACTAAGACTGTGATAAGTTAATGTCACTGGAAGTGGATCTGGCTCCCCTCCAACCATCTGTTAATGAAAACCTATCATGAGGAATTGCGGCACTCTGGCGCCTGTGCAGTGAGTGTATATCGTGTGTTACAACACACCTGGAGCCCAGCCCAGAACCGGACAGACAGGCAGAATGAGAGACAGACAGATGGATGAGCCCAGGACCTTAAAGCCTGTGACAGCCTCCCAGCTCTCACTTGAAGCCCCAGCTCCTTTTTACCGATTCCCTGCTTGATTCAGAGCAGCCCATGAAGGGGACCCTCTCTCCATCCCGCTGGCTGTCAGGCATTCGTGAGATCCAGCTGCCATTCTGTGTAGATCAACTCCAGATGTTGTCCTGTAAAGTTCACATTCACTAAAGCGAAAAATATCCTTTAGCCAGGCACATAATGTGAGAGATAAACTGCCTTTTACTGTAATGCATGCTGTTATGCTTACTTTACTATGCTTACAAAAATCGACACCCCAAAAAAAAGGAAACGTGAAGATGTTGTACAGTGTGCCTGTATAATTGAAGCAGCCCTCTCAGCACCAGGCCCTTAGCCAATGGCTTTTAGCCCACCAAAGGCTATGGAGGAATAAAGTATGTAAATGTGATGCAAATCTGATGATCTCAAATATGCAGTTTCTTCTGGAGAACCCCGTGGCTGCCAAAAGGAAAATGCTGCATATACACTGTACAGTACTCGGCAGAGTTGGACAGGAGAAATCCTCAGTGATGAATGTTTCACGTTAGGGTAATAAAGTGGACTGGAAGAATCCACGCTGGATCAATGACGCAGGGCAGCCGGCCAAACCGTGTCATTAACCACATATTAATTCTGGCAGCAGCCGCCAAACCACATTCTGATCAGGGTGGTTTCTAGAGGAGTGTTTACCAAAACAAGACTTCCAGCTCTGCTTTAGTGGTTTCACTGAGCTATCCAGTGACGTAGGAGGCCTCAGTATATTGCCGGCTCTATGTACGCATGTAGAAATGTGAGGTCATGTCGGTGTTGTAAATGTTCTTTCTCACCAGAATGTGCTATGCTGTGAACCGGTTCCCCCAAAAAAAGTAAAACCCTGTCCTCCAATGGATCAAATGCACTATTGTTCTGATGTAACTTCACTCAGAGACCGAAAGAGAGTGTGAAAAGTTGCAGCCTGAAAAACTCACTGTCTCTTCGTTGAGGTAGTACACAATGCCGGGCTAAGATTAACCACAAACCTAAATGCACCGTCTGGGGTCCTCAACAGCAGCAGCGGATTGAATATCAACCTATACGTACTTCACCTTCCTCCACTGATGTCTCATTCTTCTTCCTCCAAATATAAGACATGTGTCAAAATGTTCCTCCCCTAATTGACCCCTAATCACATTTGCTGAACACACAGACGTCTGGGGGGTCTGTGGGACTCTTCTCTCCTGAGGGTGTCAGGTTTGCTCGGTCCTTTTCCCGCCTCGGTCTCGCAAGTGCATCATCCCTTCCATACATATTTTCCATACCTGTATATTTTTTCCCGTCTATTCACAGAATTAAATCTTATTTTAGTTTTTTTTCTTCCTGTTCAATATGTCCCGCAGCTTTGTGTATAAAAATGTTTGTGCAGTGACTGTTGAAGGAAATACACAAGGAGAGAACATTAAGGGATGAGTTTGGGAAGCTAAGAAAACACTTAAGGCACAAGGATGACGGCACAAAAATGAAGAGGAACTTGAGTGGAACACAATTTAATCAGAAAGACTTTCGAGATACAATCCCTGCGTCTGGAGCAATAGGCCAAACCTGATGGCGAGAGTTCATGCTGATACTTATATTTGGCTGATTAAGATATATGATGACCCTTGACCTCTTCAAAATCGAAACCACGTGTGGCCAAAAGACAAAACTAATAAAACTCTGATGAGTTTTCATAAAACCCTGTATTTGTACGAAGGCTAATCAGTTAAAGTTGTGGGAGCACCGCTCTCGTCTGTCTTTTTTTCCTTTTGCCTCCTGTTGCTTGGACCTCGTAGAAGCTTCAAGCTGAATATATTTTCTTAACTTTTTATTTCAAGGCGTGAATTATCAACGTAAACACACCCTGAAACCATATTAAAGGACATAAATAAAATGCCTTTATTGTTAAATGGGGGGGAATATGTGTACAAGTTATATGAAATTGTTTCAAGTTGATTGATTCCAGTTGGGCTAAAACATTAAAAGGCAACAAGTTAATTGGATTTTTATTAAGTTTCTGGTCAAAACAATGAATCTAAACGAATGAGTAACTATGTAGATTCAAACTCACTTTTTAAACTCCATACACCAGGCTGTCAAAAACAAATGAGGGACATGAGTTATAGCCAAATTATCCTATTTACTTGTTCATATTCGAAGAGGCAAACTGAATTACTGGCTTCAACTTTCACCTCCACTGCATCTCTGACATCAGCGCTCAGTAAACCATTGAGAAGAATTTGGCAGCTCTTATCTGGCTCTAATTAGGAACTCTGTCAGCGCAGTTTGGAACAGAGAGACACAGAGAGAAGTTGGGGAAGGGGGTTTACATTTTTGCAACGGTAGACAGTCTTATTTTTCATCATAATAGAAGTTTTCACTGGCACTTTATGCATGTCCTTTGATGTGAACAACTCATATCCATCAAAGTCCCCCCCCCCCCAAAAAAATGTTCATGACTCGAACCTGAAATTGTTTAAAAATGCAAATGTATTCATGTTCATGAAGAGTGACAAGAGGTATTTTTTTCCCACCACACGAGGATTATGTGAAGGAAACAGCCAGCGGTTTTCACATTGAACTAATGTGGTGGAAAGTGAGGGTGTTGTGGTCAGGCTGGTGGACGGGTGGATATGGCCTTAAACTCTCGTGACCCACGTTTGATTCCCAGCTCAGATCCCAGGACTTTTCTACTGTGAGTAAGTTTTTTAGAAAAATCTTGTCAAAATCATGTCCTTACTGTTAAGAGTTTCTCAACCCTAACCATAATCTGAACCAAATTATTTCACTTGCTTAACCATGACCATATTCTTAACCCTAAAGCTATAATTTCACTTATAGGGAAGTAATCTTCGAGTTGATTTATGTTGACAACATGCAATCTAGATTTCAGAGTTGTGCTCCGTTCACTTTGTTGGATCATTAATACTACAGTTTGACTATGAATACTATAAGGCACATGGTATAATTATTATATCAATCTTTACAACAAACACATGAGTAAGGCATTGCATACATGACTTTCTTTAGACCTCTCAAAGAAATAATTTATAATAAATGCCAAATGTGTTAATAGAGTAGTTAAAGAAAATATGGGTGGTGATGTTTTTTGTTTTGTTTTTTGGTCAGCCTACCACTTTAGTCCCGATCAACAACTTTTGATGGGTCACGGTGCTACTTGGCGCTAACATTAGCATTTCGCTCAAAGCTGCATACTAACATACACTTATACTCTTAGACTTGATCATGAAATTATCCTCAAATAAAAAAACAGGGGTCCTGCTCTTGCAGAATAGAAACTGTTCGTCTCTTGTTGGTGTTCACTGTGCGTGAGCAGGAAATGAATTCACTCAGGTGTGTCCAGAATCCAAAGAGACATTAGAAATTGGCAATGTAGGCTGCACACGTTCACGGACCATAGTGTACTTTTTGAATCACAAGCCAACATTGTTCTGTTGACAATAAATGTCACTGTAATTTATGATGTAGTGCAACAGTTAAATGTCTGTAAACCTCTTTAAATATATATACATGACTTTGTTGCTACTATTACCTCCATATTTCACAATATTTTTAGTTATTTGTCTTGAAAATGTATTGAATGAATGAAATTTAATGAATTCAGATCAATGCACAAGTAAACACACATTTAGAACACCGATGGCAGAGGCTCATGAGATAAAACATTTCATTAGGTCACCACAAGTTGTATTGTACACACACACGCACACACATTACATAAACATGTTGAAATTGATATATTATGGACGTTGGCCTTGTTCAAATTTTTATTTGTGCGAGCAACATTCCAGATTACATTGGATAATACTAACCATTAGCAATGTCGATGCCCTGTCAGTTTGAACACAGTAGAATTAATAATAGCTGAGCAATTGTAGATTGAGTATGTCGTCAACATTATGTTTTTCCTCTGAAAACACTTTTGGATCGCTGTGTTCACCCACAAACACCCTGCCGAAGTGAAGTTATGATAATTACAATGATAAAATGTGCTAACCACCTCCAATTTTTCCCCCTCGAACAGAAAGATTGATGATGGCCAGTCAGACTGTTCCCCGGGGAATCCTTTGAAACCCTGAAACAATGTTGATATAACAAAGATTCATTAGGACTTTTATGAAATGTGTTGTCCTATAAGATTGTGAAGATGATTTATATCCTTTTGAGGGGAACATTCTTAATTCCTAATAAGCTGCAATATTTTCAGAGTAATTCCCTTTAGCTAAACCAGTTATACTGCACCAGACATTATGTCTTTTACTTGCTAAATGAATTAGCTTGTGCAAACAATGTTTTTTTTCTTTTTTTCTATTGGCTTTGACCACAGGAATTTGACTAACTCCAGCTTTTAATCCTGGTTAAACACCAAATTTAGACAGCATAGATATAATTGTAAGCCAAAATGAGGTCTCAGCTGGGATCACAATTGTATTGTTTATGTTGCTGAATTCTACATTGTCTATGTAAATGTAAAAAAATTCAACTGATTTAGATTTTTAAAGTAGAAGAGCGTGAGTGAGTTATTATTTCACTGGGTTTCTGAGGAGTTGTCTGATCAACATCAGCATTTAACAGGAAACTGCAATTCCAGAAATAATCACATACCGCACTGAGTAAATGACTGTTTACAGTGTGAAATACAGAGGTTCCTTCCAAAATGTATGATTTATAAGCTGAAGTTGAGCAGTGAATCATCAGAGGAGTCATTCGATGGTCATGTGCCACTGTTGCCTAATCCAAGTGTTGACGGGACACATCACAGGCGTTCAAATCAGATCTACTAATTATCCCCTCTTACCTTTGCTGTGGTTCTCTGGCCTTCTTAAAAAAAATGGATCGAGTCCCCCCCTGCCGAGTGAAACATGTTTTCAATAACGGCACTGTAACGATTAGACAGTTATCATGGATGAAATTCGCCACATCTGAAATCAACACATTCCTGGCACACTGCGTCATGTCGAGGCAGCTCCGAGGAACCGTACTTCTTGTGAAACGAACGCAGACTCTGGTGATATTTTGTCGCCGAGGTCAAAGGTTAGAAATTCTCATCTGACAAAATGACGCTGACACTGACCTGAGGAGATCACGGAAGGTGCTGTTTTGCTGTGAGTGAAAGGGAACTTGATTTGTCATTTGGCCAGTGAAATTAGCTCATCATTACCACATGAGGCAACATCTGCAGTGTGATGAGCGACTCTGTCGGATTGAGAACGGCCCAAAAAGTCTTTTCACTTCTTCAAACACCCAAAGCTCAAAGCCTCCAAAGACCTGATTCCAGATCTTCAGTATTTCTCGCTTCATCAGGGCTGTGGATAGATGTGATTGACAGTGGCCTTTTAATACAAGCAGCTCATTAAGTTCATATTTCATATTTTGGCTAAATACCGATTGGTGAGCAGAATTATGCATCGCCTTTGTCCAGCTGCGTTCACTTCAAACCGGTACGACGAGACAGAAAGGCAAAATGTCTTCACTCAAATAAAAAAAAAAAAATCAGTGCAAAAATATGTGTGTGGGCAAATGTTTTGGGAGTTTGCTACCTGAAAGGAAAGTGAAGCTGGACAAACTTAACGGCCTGAGTTTAAGAGTAAACGAAAGGTTTTTACGAGGAGGTGCCGTGAAGAGAAGACAACAAACATGTGCCTTTGAGCTGTAACCTGCTTCTCATTACATTCTGGTGGTAAGAATATATTTATATCTTCCTTTTTGCTCCCCTGCCAGGTAATAAAACCCTAGTTGATTGTTGCGCTAAAAATTAGATAAACCTTAAGCTGAATTTTATGGCCCTGCAGACTTCCTGTGGTTTGGAAAGCAAACTGGAGGTGACTATCAGGGCAGCACACTGCGGTATCAAGCTCAGGGGGGCGACCTCTCGTCAAACTTTTGTGTTGCCTTTCTTTCGCGACCATGGTTATTTCATGTGACATTTGGGACGACGAGAGGAAAATCGGATAAATGGCGTTGTCCTGTGTTGCTCAAGAGTCAGTCAAGAATTCCAATAACAACTCTGTGCAGTGATACTTCCAGTTGTGTTTGCATAGCTTAGCACTAACTGGAAACAAGTGGAGAGTAACAAATCCCGCCGTCTTAATGACACATTATCTCATACCGTGTAGTCTCATGTTATATTTAATTGCTTTTCATGGCTTTAGAGGCCGTTAGCATTCTTGACAATTTATGCATCCTCCCAGCAACATCCGACATTGTCAGCGAGGAGAAACTCTGAAATGGAAACTTGAAAAGACGTGGCAAAGCAGTTGGAGAGCAACTTGAAAATTGTTGTACTTTGAGAGATGTCTTACACAGTCACGGGTTATACAGTACATGCAAACAAATATTGCTTCCAGTTTTTCAGACCTCTGAGCCAAACACATGTTGGACAGACTGCGAGACTCGGCCCGTGTTTCTCACCTGAACCGAAGTCTATTCCTTCACATCGCAAGACATCACATTCGTCCTTTTCAATTATTTTCTTTTTTAAATGTAAGTAAATTGGACATACAGTAGAATGATTTTGGTTTTTCCTCGGGGCAGTTTGTCCAGAGATCTAAACGACACCTCTAAACCTCTAAACTAAATGTTCTATTAGCCCAATCAAAGCACATGTTTTTATTAAACTGATAAGCCTCAGAGACTTTCTAAAGTCTGACAGTGATTAGATTCAGGCCTGAAAAAGGGTGCAAACTAAGTCAAGGATATCCTCGCCGCACCCTGCCTCAGCAGGCGAGCTGCCTGCTGCCTCATGAGCAATGCTATGCTTGCTATTTTCCATCGTTCAGTCTCATTCCAGGGAGAGAGAAAAAAAAACATGTTTATTTAAAACTTGGAGGCCCTCCTATACCTCTTTTTTTCTCCATCTTTCTTTCTTTCCGGCCTCTGCCACTTTCTTGCCTTTGTGTCTTACTGTCACAGATTTATCCCCCTCTCACTTTCTCTCTGTTTGTCCTCTCCGGCACGTCTCCTGTCCTGTGGTCTTTCCTTAGTGTCCATATGCTGTTAGAATTTAGAGGACGGGACGGAGGGAGAGAGGAGAGGAGCAGCTCAACCCTCCTCCTGAGGGAGCATCTGCTCCTCTCTTCCCCTCTTGTCCACCGTCATCGCTCTCTCTCTTTCACTTTCTCTGTGGACCAACGAGCAGCTCTGACCTCAGACAGATGGATGCATTACAGAGGAGCAACGTGATATCAAACCAAAAATATGCAGCCAAATGACAAATCAGGTTAGGGATGTGGCCCAGCTCCAATACATCACAAACATTTGCAGATGATTGAAATTACTCATATCTTACATCTTTTCAACTTTTATACTCTCTGATATATTGTGTTTATTAACGTTTGGGTGAAATTAGAGGTCACATTCTGCAGGTGCTCTTCATATTGCTGGAAATATCGGAGTTCTGCTGCAGCGTTTTTCCTCCTAAAAAAACGGGCATTTTAGAGTTTTCACTGAACAAAAAGTCGAAGGTTACCAGACACACGCGCACTTGCACTTGTACAAGGTATGGTAATGTTGCTTTGAGCTGGTCCCTCCCAACGGGCATCATGGTGACTCAGCACTGTCACCGCACAGCGAAGAGAAAGGAAACAATCTGAATTTGCGGTGCATGCGTCAGGCTCCTTCCCTGCCTTTTGTCTGGTGCATGCTGGGATACGGCACGGGGCATTGGCTACTGCTGGAGCTTTCATGTCATGCGGGACGGACGGCAGAGATGAAAAGATTCCCATATTAATGGATCTTGAGTGCTAATGTCAAGAGATAAGGCCGGCGTATGTTTACAGAGTTGGTCACGCGAGAGTTTCAAATAATTACAGTGCTCTGACAATATAAAAGCATATCCATTAATTTGGGTTCAATTACGTGGAGCAATGTACTTTGACTGACGTAAAGCATCATGTGTTTTGCTTATTTGACACTTGCGTACTGGAAAATGCCAATTCAGATGTACGAAAGAAAAATTTTCCCCGTCATAATTTAGAATTTAAAGTTGACATAAACCCTATTTAAAAGTCAGAAATGTGAAATTACAATAATTCTGATCGGACTTGAATGCAGCATCACTCCCTGTAAAACTGATACTAAATAGTTTATTCTATAGGGAGCAGTAAAAACTTTGTGTGTGTGTGTGTGTGTGTGTGTGTGTGTGTGTGTGTGTGTGTGTGTGTGCGTGTGCCTGCATGCTTGCATGCGTGTGTGTGTGTGTGTTTGTTTGCACGAAGTTCATGCCACGGGCTCTACTTCTTTCCTTCCATTGTGGTAATTTTTGAGGAAAATGTACATAGAGAAAATAAACTGCACTATAGTATACAGGGAGTTATTTTGGACATGGTCCTTGAATAGGTCTCAGGAAGTCAGGAACATTTAACCCATGATTACTGTCGGTATTCAGAGCACTGGTTTGCAGGAACATGCTTATAGGTTCAAATAATCCTTTGGCTCAAATTTTTACGTAAGGGGATAGTTTGGCATATAGGGAAATATAATCATTTCCATCCTTGCCAAGAATAAAGATGAGAAGATCGAGAGCCCTTTCATGCAGTGTTTGTTAAATATGAATAATAGTATAAAGACTGGAAACACATAATACACATAATAGCTTTTACATTTTTAAAGGATTAAACCAACAAGTTATTGCCTGTAGATTTTGACATTTGGACCAACTCAAGCTCTTCTATCTGCTCCCCATCTAACTCTTGAATATAAAGTGAAAAAGTGTATTTTCGAAAAATGTCTATATAAGCTGTATAAGCTAAAGCCAAAGCTTTAATGTCATTACTTCTTGTCAGTGGGCCAATCTCTCATTGTAAATTAGAACATGATGGTTTGACTCTATAGTTTCTTACATCTCAAAAGTATCTTTTCAGCTATTAATGTCCATATGATTTGAGATTTCACTGCTGTCTCACTGTGTAAACACATCTTCATTGATTGGTGGATATCTGGAAACCGTAGTGGTCAATGTACACGGTGAGCAGCTGAAGTGTTATGCACTCAGCGCGTTCATAAATTACCAATGATCCCTATAGCACATCCCCAGCAGGCGATTTTCCATGAGCCATTCCAGAAACGACTGATATAAAATTTCAAATCTCCAAACGATGCTTTGAAACATCCCATGAAATACATCAGCTCCGCGTTGCCCACGAGAGGCCGAGCAGCTGTTTCAAGTGAGCCAAGTAACTGATTCCGCCCCTAAAACACAAGCGACATGTAGTGTATGTCTCTGCGGGCGCAATAAATGCGGTAATAAAATTATGATAGTGTCAGTGTTTCCAACCTCCATGAAGGGAGAGAGGAGAAGTGAGGTCCAGGCACTTATGTCAGAGACAAGGACTTTGGTTATGTGACATATAAATTTAAACAAGTACTTTTTTATATGTGATATTCACCCAGTGTTCCAACTAAATCCATCTCCATTAATGTCTGTGGTCAGTGTTGTTGCCATGCTTTTTGCTCCCTTCTGCCAAACGCATGAAACTATGGATATTAATTCATGTAATCCGGTGCCAAAGTGTCCCTTTAACTCATGCGAAGTGAGTGATGAGTCATATTCCTAAGCTGACACAGCAAAAGCAGGCTATTTTCAAATTTAATAACATGAAAGACTGGAAGTCACTATATTGTGTTGGAGCACAAAGGAACCAAACCCCATGATTTTCTATGATTACATAATTACCTCTTAACTACCTTTAACTTGCTCTCTATGTCATTAAAGTTGCCTGAAATACAGCTGAGCTCCTGCATTTCACGTGTACAAAACGTGCAATGCAGAGCAATTCACGTCTGCTCGCGGGGCAGAGCGATGTCTGCTCTGCCCCGCTCACACAAACAAGGACTAAATCTGCAGGGCACCATCCCCACTCTGCTGACTCAGGCCCGCTCAGACCAGCTCAAGGCGTGGGGAGTCTTCTTTTTGGCACCGAGGACAGGAGTGCGGATCTGGAATTGCCGGGCATCTCGCCATGTGACGGTGGTGTCGCACTCCGTTTTCTGTGTGTAAATGCATGGTGGTGTGCTTTAAATCAAGGAGATTAGACACAGGGCTTTCCTCACCGCGTAGAAAAGGGTGTAAGAAGGGAACACCCGTTTTATTGTCGAGGATTCTTGTGTCGTCTGAGAGACATCCCTTTTTTTTTTTCCTTCAGGTTTGCGCACAACGTGTCTACACTTGACCTCCATGTACAGCCTCAAGGTGAAGGGCTTGGTCCGCTTCATAAAACCGTAAAGCTCCTGCAACATTAAGCTGCAAGCCTGATGCAATTGCATCATAGAAAAACAGATGTTTGTGACATTTCTCATCCAAACTCTCTCTCCCTCGTGAGCTTGCCTCACTCGGATTCTTCTCGATGAACTTTACCCTCGTATAAACTCTTATTTTTCTGATCGCGGTGCACCTTCTGGGCTTTCCCATGAGATTGACTGAACGCAAAGCGATGATGCATTTACCTAAGCACGATTACATGACACGTAAACAAAGCAGCATATCACAGCAACCAGAGTTTCGGTGTACTATGGGGCGGGGGGGGGGGGGGTGAAGGGGAAAACAAGGATAAGAAGTAATGACAAAATCATGCTGTTCGCTTGGCAGCAGCACCGAGGAACACTTCAGAGGGAATCCAGGGAAACTTACTAAGCATATTTGCTTTTCTCTCCAGAGTGCCTTCAGCACGTATCGAGGTGGACTGAGGATTAGGCTGCAACGTGTTATCAAGTTTTTGAGTTCAAACTTGCGCATGTAAATTCATCTGTCTCTTTCAGGCTTTTCGTGTTCCACTCCGTTTCCCCTGCTCGCACAGAAACACGGTATGGTTCATTACCCGTGTGAGAAATGAGAACAGATCTCTCGCAGCGAACGACCGTGTTGTGTAGTGAAGACTATACCAGATTTTGTACTAATTACAGGCCAGAGGGGGCACAAGCTGAACGGCTTAGCACACATCAGGAGAAGAGCTCGTTCCTGCCCCTTCAAAGCCTCGCGAGCGAATGTCTCCTCAAACCACACGCTGCTAATATACTGTAGAGAGCTATATTAAGTGAAATATGAGGCGAATCATGACTGTCAGGCTGCTCTTGCACAGGCCTCTGCATGTTTACTTTTAATCTGCTTTATGCTTTTTTTCTGTCATACTACAGCTGTACCTTAATACCTCTGTAATAGACCGGGACGAGTAAATACAAGACACATACAAATATAAACCCTTTCAAAAACTGTTTTCTCCTCTCGTCTTCAATTATTAGTCCCAGATTTATTTTTTTGAAACATTTTAATTTATTTTTCTGGCCAAGAAATGATCAACTACGTTTGCAGCTGCCTTTCAGTAGATAAACATATTCAACTCTACCCTTGATTTTACGTATGGCTCCTTTCATGCATTACAATTATTCTAAATGACTTGTGCATCGTTTTACGTACATTTTCCAAAATTCAGCGTCGAATGCTTGGTATCTCTGGAGACTTCTGTGGGTTTGAACAAATGTTTGGCTGCACACCAAGACTTTTATAATAACTGGCCCATAAACAGGACTGACGCCCCAGGTGTCTGAATTTTCACATGAAACATCCAAATAACGTCAGAGCTGAGTTGGTGTATGCTGCAGCCTTTTACAGGTGAAACACGTCCACATGGCTTCTCACCGCCCAGAACCCATATTTAACTACCTCCCCCCCCCCCCCCCCATTTATCTTCTTCTCCTCTCTCGGAAATCCAAGCTACTGATGGTTACCTTAGGAAATGCCTGAGTTTCAGCAGAAGACACTTGGCCATTTTTTTCCCACACCTGCTGCTTTGTGTCACCGTATCCCAGAACATCCTCTGTGGTCACCTTATCCTGGCTTTTCCTGAGACAAGTGTAGGATGACTGGCAGGATCATTCCCAGGTGCTTCAACATCAAACGCAATTCATTAAAAGCTGTATTAAATATTATTATTTTTAATGTTGGAATATATAAGAAATGTGC
The DNA here is from genome assembly GCF_022379125.1 of Scophthalmus maximus. Taxonomy (NCBI): domain Eukaryota; kingdom Metazoa; phylum Chordata; class Actinopteri; order Pleuronectiformes; family Scophthalmidae; genus Scophthalmus; species Scophthalmus maximus. The sequence continues at coordinate 11,367,786 of NC_061534.1, forward strand.
TGTTTGCTTGTAAAAGATATATAGTGACTCACCACAGCTGTAAAGTTGTTTAAAGTAATTTTTCCATTTGAGTGTTTTTAAACTTTGTCATGTAGAATTTATTGCATTACAAATGCTATGAAAAATAACATTTTTCCCTCTCCCTTAGCTTCCCCCCACTAAAGGATATGGACGTAACCGGAGCAGCGAGTGGATCCAGTGACATCGGACACCACCGAGGAGAATTGACTCTTTTCCCCGAGCCACGGGAAACACAGGGTGCAATCTGGGCCTCCCACAGTCGGCACGCTATCCGGCAACACAGCCCAGAGCTTGGGTTTCCACCTTACCCTCTTCTCTTTGTGCATCTCTCCATTCAGAGCAAAGAAAGATAACTAGAGCTGTTTTAGGCCCTGAGGTGAGATTAACGGCTTTTACCCACCAAAGTGGCCTGTTGTAATCGTCGGGCCTAGCTATGAATTAACAGGAAGGAGCTTAAAAACTTGATTGTCTACGCAAACACTGCATGAAGTGCGCTGGCAGTTTATTTTCATACGAAGAAAACACCGGAGGTCTAAATAACCAAATTCCTCCGCAGGGATGTTTACTCAGGCTTGGGAAACAAACTTAATCTGAATGATCCACTTTCTCAGAACATAAATTTCTGACATAATTAAACACTTCTTAAAACATCACCAGAGAGGCGACTGATGGTAGGAGCGTGTTGCATCCGTCCCAACTGAGGCTGTAATGTTTGGCCAAATAAATAGAGGGTATCTGCTTTCCCGCAAGCCCACTAATTAAATGAGGAGGCTTTTTTTAGCGCAGCACTGCTTGGAATCATATCAGCATAGGTTAGATAAAGCTAATTCTTGACTTGTGCAACACGAAGGAGTTGTGAGAACAGTTGGGAGATTGGAGAGAATGCAAGAGTCAGAAATACATGGTCTTTAAATTTGAATCAGTTCGTTTCCAGTAAAAATATCTACCCAATCAATCATGTCCCTCGGACGGCAAGACAAACAATCATCACACCACGGATCATTAGGGGAAATGGGCACCCGCCTCGATATGCCTGTGCCCAGCAAGCCAAGTGTGGCATAACGCTTTTCAACATTAACTTCCTTACGTACAAAACTGCTGTTTACTACATTGGAAAGAAGCTCTCATCAACAGACTATAATAACCGTAGGCACCAAAATGGAGTCTGGGAGACAATGGCCTCAGTCCGAGTTTATACAAAACAGTGATTGGCTTCTGATTAAATTATCGGCGGAATAAAATAAATAAATAAAAAAAAGCTGTCAGCAAGTCACTAAAAGTCAATTTGCCGCTGCGTAATTACAGCACTTGATTGTGAGTGAACATAGCAGGGCTGAGGAGAGACATATTCACGGACAGACACAGAGGAATGGTTTCATGAAATGTGCTGGAGTGAAGGAGGCCAGAGCAGCGACGGAGTGAAGGTCAAGCATCACCTGTTTAACATCAGCAACCAAGAGCAGGAATATGAATCAAACCATCTGGGTACAGCTCTGCCCATCAGATTACTGCCTGGCATGCAGCGCGCGCGCGTGTGTGCGTGTGTGCGTGTGTGAGTGTGTGCAGTGCGTGTGAGTGAGAGTGACAGGGAGAGAGAGACATTTGAAAGCATCAGTTCCAAAAAAAGAAAAGCAGCGGCAATTTCCAGGACTAGTAGGAAGTTGATAATTATCGTGTCTGACTAACCGTGAGTTGAACCTCTCATCTCTGTGGATCCGTTGCACAAAAATTTTACATAATTCACACTCGAACCGGCCAAACCGAGACCCGCCTGCCAACATGAGCCCGTAAGAAAAGCACACATGTACTTTCCACTGCATCCACAGCGGCTGGCAGGGTGAGAGGGGGCACCGTCTTTGCTCATAGAATTTTTTAAAGAAAGGCACAAAAGAATCTAATCCAAAGTCCCCTTGATAATTGTTTTCATTCAATTGTCATTTATTTCTACATCAAAATCCTGTTTTCTTTTTTCTTGCTTCAAAAAATTGAACCAGTTTTGCAGAATCATCTTGAACTCTGGGATGTATACATACATGAATATATCCAATGAAATACATACAAAGTAAACCCTGCTCATCATATAAAACTGCAATTGCTTGTGGGCTGTGGTACATACAGTCTCAGATATCATGTCCAGTATTTAAGTCTATAACTGTAACTGCCTCCTTTTGACCCAGTCACATATGAACGATTTGATCTAAAGGCCTAGCGGACTTTGGGTTTTGAGAGTTGTGGTCCTACGTGAGCACACGACTTTCAGCCAAAATCAGGAGACAGTTCTGTCTGTGTTGCTTTGCCTGTGTTACTCTCACCAGTTAAAAGGGGCAGGGCTCTGTCGAAAAAACGCAATGTAAAAAATGTTGGCACCATCCAGGATTAAGATGCATTTGAATGCGACAAATCAAATGAATCACGAGATGAAGAAGTACACAAAAGCCAGATTTCATTTAGATTTCATTCAGATTTTTTACGCAGGTACGTGGGGGCGGCCAGGAAGCCCCGGTCAGAGGGCCGGTGTCTGTGTGGGCCAGAGGGCCCCGCCAGGCATCACAGCCACTGCAGACAATGCTTCACGTTTCTAGTTCTGTTGCCCGATCCACTGTAGCCTTATACGATCCCCCAGGCCCACCATATGTAGCCCAACACCTGTTGTTTATCCCCCAGTCATCGAGACCCAAACAGCCTCGGTGAAACCCCTGACGGTCGTTCTCTGGGGAATCTCGTGGAGGAACGTGGACGTTAACATCTTCAGTCCCCCACCTCTGCCCTTCCTCCCCCCCGCCCGCCCCTGTCCCTCCCGCTCTCCTTTGGACGCCACCACAGACAGCTGTGGAGTGGAGACTGAGCCGGCGACGTCCTCAGGGGTGATTGTGCCGAGGGGGGTAGACAAAGCTGCCAGGGGAGGGGAAAAGGCAAGACGGACAGAGAGTGAAGTGGCAAAGAGCGCCACCCGACACCAGCCACTACCTCTATTATGCGGAGCATCACCAGCTCCACATCTGCCTTTTGGCTTTTGGGCTGCTTTCGGTTCCAGTTTTCCCTCTGATCCTTTGTATCTGTGTGACTCGCTCACATTTTCTCTCCACGGCTTCCACCTTCCTACAGCCCTCCCCCACCCTTAGCCCCCCGAGTCTCCGTCTATCACAGAGAGCTGTCGTAGTATGAAGAATGTGCGCAGGCCTACCTGCACTCTTCATGTACATTGGAAATGACTGAATGCCGGGGGGAACATTTTTAATTGCTATTTTGTAGGTGCAGTGGAGCATATTCATTCATGAAAGTGGAAAGGTAGTGTTTGTGCATAATAATGCACATTCTTTCAGCCATTAGTTGGATCTATTTTTATTTTTACTTTCTCGATTAGGAGACACTTATGACACTTGTGCAAATTATCAGAAAAGCTCCTCTCTGCTTACATGACACTGTCATACATTACTAGAAGCACTTTAGGCCGGGGCACTTCAAGTCAACAACCCTCTGTGCATTAAACAGCATTACACACATCAAATCAAATAATTGTGCAAACGTCTGTTCCATTGAGTCCTGCATCACTGAAGGGGAGAGAACTGGCTGCAGGCACCATTGGCAAGTTTGAAAATATCCACAAAAAACATTTTGTTCAACAGATTTGCTGTGAAAATCAATCATAGAAAAACGGGGTGAGACCTGTTGGCGTGTGTCAGGGGCTGAACAGCCAAAGTAAGCCTTCGTGCAGTGAGGAATGGCATAAGTTTTAAGTCAAATTTTTAGATACTTAGCGTAAAGGTGTGCAGGTGGCACAGGATACACAGTGGGGAAGTCGTGAAGCGTAATATTGTGAGTTAATGGTTAAAGTCAGGGGAGGGAAAGGTGGAAGTGACAGCAGATCTATGTTACATGAGCACTGTGTAAGTGTACTGCGTATGGGAGCAGAACGTCGTTAAGTTGATTTTATTCACTTTTTAGCCTTTTATTTTGAATTAAATTTTTTTAATTGTATACTTTATTTTATTCTTTAACTTGTCTTTACACTTGACTAGACTAGACTAGACTTTTGTTCGACATGTGATGGACTGGCAACCCGTCCGGCCTGTCTCCCTGGCTTTGCCTATTGGCAGTGTCAGGCATGGCGATTCACATAAATCTGAAACAAAAACAAATACAAACAAAACAAATGTTTGCGTTGCATTATTGCAGAAGTTTCTGTGGTCCTGAGTAACAACTCAGTCAGGAAGGTACGTACATGAAACACAGCCGGACCACAACTGCAGCGTTCGCTTGATGGGACGCTGTCCTCTAATATCAGCTGGCAAACGTCTTGGCAAGCAGCTTTGGCTGCAGGCCGCCGGACGGTTTTCCCTCTGCGTATGTGACACACAGCACGGCACTTCTTTTTTCTATTTCAGTGTGACGCTGGGAGAGACACGCAGACGGTTTCCTGGTTCCTTGTGGTTCCGCCATCAGCCCCAGAGTCTGAGTGGGTGGCTGACTGACTGGTCGACTGGCATTTCCCCAGAGACACAAGGAATGACAAAAACTTAGAAAAACAAAGGCACACCAAAACCCCAATTGACTTGCACAGTAAAAGTCCCAATTAGCTACTGGCAATAATGATAATAAAAATATAGTCTAGACAGACTGTATTGAATAAAAAAAGTGGGGATTTTATGAGAGCGTAACGCACAGTTTCAAAAAAGCCTCCACAATATCGTCCACAATGCCAGTGACAGCTTATATTATCTTGTTTTATGAATAATAAAAGAAAAAGCGTTTGCAGTTTTCTTGTTTGCTGATGTAGGGGGAAAGTATGCTGGTGGGTGTGAGTGAAGTCTGGGTCAGAGTCGCACGCTGGAAACAGCTCAGCGTTTCATTAGCTTTCCTACTGTCGCTTTATTGTTATTGAAGTGGCTCTTAATTTAACTAACTATAATGAAGAGCCAGTAGAGTTAAGGATCAGGGTTTTCTCTTCAACAGTAATTCTTGCGCAGGTCTCGTGTGTGAGACTGTATACTCGCTTGCATTTGATCCACCACTTTGTTAAGAAGCGCAGCTTAAAGGAATAGTTTGATGAGAAGATTGAAACGGCTCTAATGTCTTTATGGAAGCGAACAAAATAAATCCTCTTACCAGCACATCTTAAACTCAATAATCAACATGTTATACATATTTTGTTAGTCCAGAAAAAAATTCAAAGTGTATAATAGGCAATTCACCTTGAGAGTATGAACTACTTCTTGGCCAAGGTTCAACTAACACTTGGAAAAGAAGCTATTTTCAGCTGTTTTCGGAGAAGTTCGGGGGAAAGTGCATGTCTGAAAGCAAGGGCTAGGTAATACTGTGTCCTACTTGTATCTGGAGACTGGAATTCAACCCCTTCATTCACAAATCATGACACCTGATCCAAAAAAATGACAGCTTCTTCCAACAAAGTGCTTTTGTTGTAGCTGTAAATTGTCCCTTGCCTTTAAAATCGAGCAAGTTCAAAGGTCAAAGCAAACTGCAGGGATTACAACTGTCATTTAATTTCCAGTATGCAAGGTTAGATATTAAGAGGAAAAAAAATACTTTTGATGAGACGGTTAAATAAGGTGGGTCCGTGTGTATCTGAGGGGTCAGAGGGCAGATGATTAATGGGTTGTCGGGAGCAAATCTTAAATTGCTGCGCAAGCTACAAACGCACTGTTTGGAAATGTGTCGCCGTGTTTGTAACAACGACTGTGACCATGAGCTTCTGTCAAGTAACGTGCTGCCACTGTGTCTTACTGTGTAGAGACAGTGTGGCTGCTTGTCGCCACAGCGGACGCACATAAAACAAGTCATTGTCTCATTGGGTTAATCATTTGCTGCGCACAACAAATGTCGAACATCTTGTTCGTCCCTATATGATATAGTGCAGTGTGGGAGCTGATGGATATGTGCACCGTTTTTCAAGCATGGCTGGATGCAAAAAAGAAAAAAAAAGGTTCTATTTTTGTAGACCTCTGGTGAGGAGCTTTTCTTGATGTCTGCAGTGTGCGGGTTCCCTTCTCCTCCCTTTGATCTTTTTCTGGAATCAAATGTAATGATTGTGGCGAACTTTGAAATCTGGAAACACACTTGCTGCGTCTCGCTGCAGAGCCTCTTTGCACGACTTCCACCGGCGCATTTCAGCTGCTGTTTCCCGCTGGGTCTCTTTTGATTGTTGGGTAGTTGTGACAAGATACTGTGTTTTTGTGCAGGAGGGACGCCAGGTGATTAAAGGAATAGTTCGACATTTTCGGAAATGCAATTTGCAAAGAGTAAATATAAACATGCAGCCAGATTTTGTCATCTTAGCTGAGCATAAAGGGGAAAACACCTATAGCCTAGGTTTGATAGGATTTTTTGTTTTCAAAGAATCCACCGACTTTCTCCATAAAGTATGTGGATTAAAACATATATGAAATATAGCTTTCTCTATATTCATCTCAGAAACTCATCCGTCATAATTGAATGTAATGAAACATATAGGTCCTCAATAGAATTACACTGTTAGTGGACTGCGGCGTAAGTGGTGTTGAATTACAAATTCCTGGAAAGTCAATGTACCTTTTACGTCCACTAACATTATACAGTTTGATTTGACAGCTCGAGGGAGTAATGTGTATTGACTGAAACTGCCAGGGTTGATTTAAACTGCAACCTGACTTTACACCCACTCCGGTCTATAGTTTCATCTTCTGCCGTTGATGGACTTGATGATAAAAATTACATTGCTGCTTGTGAAGTGACGACTTCTTTAAGCTGCTGCGTGTTTGCTTGTTGTAACTTTCTTTACACGACTATACGTTTGTGCACTTTCTCTTTGGGAGCCGTTTCAATAGTCGGAGTTCTTCTGGTCTTCTGTTATTTTTTCCTGGTCATCAAACATAATAAAATATCAGTATATTGGGGAACTGACAAACCGAACATCTGTCCCAGTAAAGCCATGGGACTTGTTGCAATGTTGAGCTATAATGGCAGATGGAATTAGAGCAGAGCAGGTCTTTCATGTGGCAATAGGTTTATTTGTTAGAGTTGGGGGACTATGCCTTCATGTTACTTAAATGGTTTTATGGCGCAATATTTCTATATATAAAAGAGATCTTCTACCGCAAGTGCCATGGAAGGTCTTTTTTCTTTTCATGTGACTGTGCATTTTGTATTGAAGACACAGAGTTGTCGGTTTTTCTCTCAGCCCACTTCAGGATCATTTAAAAACTGAATTGTCTTTGGCTATAAATACATGCCGGCATTACATAATCGTATGGTACATGAAGGAAATGATGACTTTTGGCTCAACTACATTTGAGTGGATACATGAAGTTAGACTGGTTTGAGTCTTTAAAAGGATTCTCTGTCCTGTCGAAGTGTGATGAACTCGATGATGAGATTGATTTGTCTGACAGCATGTTTCTGAAATCGTCTGCTGCGCTCGTCTTCTTTACAGATGTTCTACGTTTCAATCTACGCGCAGCAAAAAGCAGTTGTCACTGTGACGCACACAGCAGCAACTGATACTCGCATAAAAGGTCCAAAATAAGAGTTTATAATTTCAACCGAACAAAGAGTCTATTATGGCCGACGCAGGGGTAGAGAGGAGACGCTGACTGCTGATATTTCTGTTTGTTTAAACTTTTTTACTCACAGTGAAACAACGTTCATTTTGGTTTGCGGGATGTTCGTGGTCTGGGATTGTTGAGCAGTGTGAAGAACAGATGGTTCTGAGTAAAACCTGTCCGGAAACACGCAGCCAGTTGTGACAGTGCAACTTCTTTTTTCTGCTCTTGATTGTGAAAATTTCCCATTCTTGTCTTGTGAAAAAGAAGAAGAAAACAAGTGAGTGAGTGAGACAGCAGAGGTTTATTTTACGTGTTTGTTCGATTGTCTGTATATTCAGTACAGTACAGTAATCACAGATGAGGACCAGCATAAGACACCAAACTTGTTTAGCAATCAGCGAACGCAAGAGAAAAGGAGAGAGCCCCGTTCCCATTCCCAGCCATAGCGCACACATGGGAGTCTGTTCCCACTAGTGTCCTAAAATAGTCTCAGAGGGCTTTTCAATTATACAGGCCACGCCGTAAGAAGGGGCCCAATCATACAACCAGAGTGTTTACCTCCTCTCTAAATCTCTCTCTGCTTTGATTAAGGGGACACAAGGCGGCTGGGAAGCTGGGATAGACAGGACGAGGCCAGGGGGAGATACGGAACCCAAAAAAAAAAGGTGTAGGAAACACAATGAGAGCTGTAATTGTCAATCATCTGTGACCTGAGGCCCGCAGAGCATCCGCCACGATGTCAGATCGCTCCTGTAACTCTAGGAGTGCGGAGCGGGAACACGAGTGGGGTCAACGAGAGAGGCAACGTTAGGTCAAGTTGCGCGAAGTCGAAGTTCACTCCTCAGGTTTACACATCCAAGTCAATTAACTCGTGACAAGTCAAACTCCGCTCGTCTCCAGTTGTGTCTGCATGAGATTACCGTGTTTTTGCGTCAAGTATATTGAGGATGTTGTGCAAAGATTTTTTTTGAAATGCGAATACAGAACTTTGAAGAGCACTTTGCAAAGGCATTGAGCCAGAGAATCACAAATGCGACAAATTTGTGTTTGTAACGTAAATCACGTTAAATCCTCACTGACATTTTTCCGTTTCTTTGTGTATGGATTAAACAAAGAAAAGGATAATTATCAGGCGTTAGAGTTGCTGGCTGGTTTTGAACTTTGGATGGAAACAGGCTTGCTGTTTTCCCCTGCTTAATGCTATAGGCTAAGCCAACTGCATTCTACCACGAGAGTGGTATTGACTCTCATGTCTTCAGCTGCTTTCAGGCGTGGACTGAAGTCCGCACATTTTCGAGGGGCTGCACGTGAGAACGCAAATGTCCGCGAATGCTGTTCTAAACATTTTCTCCTGCCAGCTGCCCCCTGGTAAAAAATTCCAGAAAATGTCTGAGCGAGCCCATGTGAGAATATAGCAGGGCGGTCATCGTCAGACAGTTGTCGTATCGTCAGCAACGGCAGGACGTGTTGACCGCAGGGGAATCATCGTCGTGTCCTGCACGCTCTACCGCAAAATGTTCCAGAAATGTTCCTGCTGCGTGATGTTGTCATTGTAATGTGCAAACCCAATTATCTTTTCCTTTTTTTTTGGAAAATAAAAAAGCCAATTGGCAGATATAGAGACATGCGTCATTGTACATTTAGCACAAAACATTTGATTGTCTTTGCTGTGTGTCATCATCTTTAAAGGGGTTTAATATTTGACAGGGTTTGTCCTCACAGTAAAGGAATCCCTCACTATCATCGTCTTAAGTGGAGCACCTGCTGATTGCACACACGCATGCGAGATTGTGAGTGTCACTTTATGTCTCTATAGAAAAAAACCCGCTCCGTACAAGGGTGCGGATCCGGTTAAAGAAAAGGACTTTGCTTGTGTTCCCAGGTTTCATTGTCCGTTGCTTGCTTTAAAGAACCGGCTCAACCTGTTTGGACAGAACTGCGTCACAATAAATGTCGACATAAAGGACATCTTTTATAGGAACACTTCATTCATGCTGCGCTGCAGGCGAGATCGCAATGAGTCGCCTTCCCTGAGCAAAACGAGAAAAGGAGAGTGAACGTTACTATCCAGTGGGCAATCTGTGCACCGGTGCCATCGAGGAGCCAGTGTGGAGGCATCGAATCCTCCTCAGGCCTAAGAGAGTTTTCATCAGGACAGGCGTATTACAGCTTCGTTATTTGTCTGTTCATGTTTCCTGATGCTAGAACTTAAAATAAAAATCATTTTCATAATATAGGTTTTGTAAGTTGTAGGGAAGCTAAGTCACCAATACTAGCTTTCACATTTTCAGTCACAGCTGTCAAACACCCGCACGTCTGAGAGGAGCTGGTGTCCATTTGAAATGAAATATATTAAGCAAATACTTGTTTTTAAAAGAAGGACTTGGGCATGAATCATTGATGCTCATTTAAGGGTAAATCTGATTTTTGTTGATCTTTAATTCAGCAGGTCAACCTCGGCATAAACACCCCGTCTGATCTTTTTCTGCTGGCTGGATGCTCGGGGTGTAATGTTTTTTAACGAGCTCCTCCTCGCAGGGGGTAGATCATCCCTAATCAATATTTCAGCGCATGAATTAACATTATCCAAATTGATTAACTGCCTTGGAATCCTTAAATGTTGTTTATCAAAGGAAAGGTCACTTGATGTATTTGGCTGTCCAACAGGGTCTCTTCCTCAGGACTCCATAGGAGGACATGGTGTAATATTGATCAATGGTTTAGCTTAGTGTGGGTTTATCATCGCCAATGATTCATAAGTGAATGTGTTCACACCCCTTCAGGGGAAACTATACAGGAAATTGTGTGTGTGTGTGTCTGCGTATGTGCGTTGTTTCTCTTACAAATAAGTGTTAATAAGGTTCAATTGAAAAAGCAAAAAAGAAAACCAAGAAAGAGTTAAATCGTCACAACTGCTGCATGCAAATGAAAGATCACATCAGCGAAAAAACATCAAATTTATCCTCAGAGCCAGATGACTCATACCTCACAACTCAAAATGTCTCACCCCTGCAGCTGTTTTAATCCACTGCTTTGTCTGTGTTGGTGTGGGGTTCTGCAGGGTCTCTGAGCTGTGTTGAGAGAAGCTCACAGCACGAGCCCGAAACAAAATGTTCATCCTACTATTATAACATCGTGTCAAACACAACACTGGTCTTTTGTTTGATTGTGCAGGAATTCGTTTTTGATTTAACCGAGAAATGTGCTTGTTTTGACAGTGGAAATTGGAACAGAGCAGTTTGCAGCCAAACAACGAGGGGAAGAGCTTCCATTGTTCTTTTTGCTCTTTTATTTTAAGATTGAAAGATGATTATATGAGTCCATTTGATTCAATTGGAGAATAGAGCATTAAATTATCAATTCTGGCAGTGTCAGGGCCCCCTTTTCGAAAAGGACATATATAGCTAAAAATGTCGCTTTGGGTTTAATTACATGAATCAGCATGCTGAATTGAAAACAGTTTTGCCTCTGATCTGAGACACAGCAATGGTCCCATCATGGCACTTTAACCTCAGATCAAAAATGTGGCCTTGGTGCACTCTTATCTGGAAGTCCCCATCCCGCTGGACGGACGCGAGTGGATTTCTCAGATGTAGAAAATTAAGTCACATGAAAAAGCATATTTTTGAGAATTTCCACCAGCTGACAAGGATTGTTTCTTTGGCTTTCCCAAGCCAGGGAACTTTCCAGTCTGTGATCCATCAGGTCAAACGTGGTAAACTGATGATAGAGACACTTCTCTTATCTTTTTGTGTGTGTGTGCCATCAGAGCACTGACACAGTCTGCACCATCTGTGCAGGTTGTGTCGGCTGGCATGTGTGAAGAAAGACATTTCATGTTTCATTTCCAGATCAAGCCATCAAGGTTTGCAGTTTTCCCATCGCCTTCTGTTCCCTGCAGTATGAAATACGGCATGCATCTCTCAGCTTGGAGGCCTCATATTAAGCGTTTGTTATTTCACCTGTCCACTGAGATGAAATATTGATATACACCCACATTCATGCAACAACATATTGTAAAACAATATGTGTGCGTTTTGGTGTAACGTGAAGAAGATTTATGCACAGAAGACACGATTCCCCACTATTTGATAGCGTGTGAGATAATTGAGATTTGGTAAATCATGCTGCAAAATGTTTTTCTTGAAATCATATAAAAACTAAATCCCCATTTTACAGCGCAGGCTGAGGTCATAAGATACACAAAAGCACCACACAACACTCACAACACAGTGGAGGGAGCGAGAGCTGTGTCGCAATCGCATTCCACATTGTGAGCGAGGCTTTTTAAATACAACCCTGCCCGTCTTTCACAAACATAAACAAGCCTATGGTTTTGCAGCTCATTCATGAATCTACGTCTGTGGAGTTCCTGCTCGAAAGTGTACGTCTACCAGCCCTGACCCGAAGCCAAGGGACGCCCTCTTTCTCTTTCCCTCGGCTCTGCTACCATTCCTGCCCTGCGGAACACACACTCCACCCAAACAGTATCTCCATGGCGACACACATAATGTATATAGGGCACTTTAAGGTGTGCGTCTGTGTGTCTTTTTCTCTCTCCTTTCATCCCTACCTAAGCGGCCTTTGAACCACGACAACGTTCGAACGGCAACGTCAGCAGATAAGGGGTTTCCCTTCACGGCCTCTGGTCGCCCAGGCAACATTCCTGAGCACAAACATTAGCCCAAACTCAAGCTTGCATACCAGAGGATCTCCCAGGAACTCCGACAGACTTTCCTGGCGTGTTGTTGTTGTTGTTGCTATAGTAGTGGCTGCCAGCCAGCAAGTGTGCACAGGTGAAAGCACACCTACTGTACCTGCGTCTCCCTGTTGCCTTCCAACAACACATCTGAAATAGAAATAGAACACGGGCTTTATATAGAGACGGGGACACACCTGAAAGACGTCACAGCTGATGCGGCCCCGTGCGCGTTCCCAGGTACTAAACATCCCAATCTGACATGTTTTGATCATAGATATAAACAAAGCACCAGTGCAGCGTCTGAATTGACTTAATAACAAAATAAAAAAAACATTTAGTGAAATAATCTTTTGCAGCATCAAAGTGGCACATTGGACGACGGAGAGTTTTCTGACCCGAACCCTTAGGAAAGTCAGTGTGTGTGTGCGTGCGTGCGTGCGTGCGTGCGTACGTGCGTGCGTGTGCACATACATGATTTGTCATGGTCACTAGGGAGGCAAGAGGCTAGCAGTCGTTCTGTGCAAACACAAACCAGGGCCATCTGCATGCCTGGATCCCCTCCAAAAGAAACACTAGCACACACACACACACACACACACACACACATAAGCACATCCACACACACATTACATGATATCATGAACTGGGTGTCAGTGGCTGTAGCACCTCATCCTTCGACGTAAATGTATACGGCCTGGGACCGAAGCAGATGTTCTGTGGACTTCGTTGACCTAAAGGAGTTTATGGCCACGACTCAAAACTCAAGACGTGATTGTCGAACAATCAGAGCTGTGAATTAAATCGCTACGGGTGAAATCAGGTATCAGCTCCCGCCGCGTTCGTAATGATTTCACACCGCACAAGATTGTGAATTTGATATGTTTCGCCTTAGGTCCTGGTTTCACTGTTGTTGGGTAATGTTTGAGAGAAAACAAGTGAAACATGTTGTTATGAAACAGTGACTGATGCCGTGTAGCAGCAGGCCAACGTCAAAAATGCCTCTTTCCCTGCCAGAGATTTGTATTGGAAACCACAGAACCATGGCACAGAACTACGCAGACCTTTTCTCGAGCACTGCGCAGATCCAGTTCCACAGACAAATGTGTGTATTGTGTTTGATTATGTGTTTGAGTATGTGTTTTTTTGTGTGTGTGATGGTACGCCCAACACGCTTATGGATCTAAAAAGGTTTCATTTGGTTTCCATCACAATCCTAAGTGTAACTGCGTGTCTTGTCAATTTCACAGTGAGAAATAATTAAAAAAAACAAAGATTAATGACCTGCAACAGGTTGCCAGGGCGATCCGCGGACGTCTGATGAATGCACTGTCATGGTAGAAGTTGCGAGGGAGTCTCGTGAAGCTCTTGGCAGTCGACTCCATACGAAGGTAATTCAGTTGGCAAACGCAGGGAGAAGTTGGTTCTTTTTCCCCCTGCAAATGTTAAGTGGACGGATTTTTTCAAATGTAAGCTGCTCTGGAAATTTCAAGGAATTCTCCGAGATGGACTCGGTCCCAGACAATAAGTTGACTCTTGAATCTTCATTCTCCTTTGTCTTCTCTCATCCTTAATGGAAATGTTCGAAAGAGGACATCCTTAACTAATTAGGACCTGGAGGTTGTGCTCTTGGTCCCAGTTGCTGGGATACACCAACAACAGCGGTGGATTCCCAGCTGTATATACTGTACAGTCAACCATCCATCAAGCCGGTCCCCTTCCCTCTCAAACTGCACGGCTCCGCTTTGAACCTATGATTGCGGACTGAGAAAGAAAAACATATTTGATAGTCACAGTGTGCGAGTGAATACTCAAGACGGTCTTCTGTTTCCTCTTATCAGCCATCCAGGCACCTCGCGGATTATTAGTCAGCGGAATGTCCAGATTGTGCTGGAGCCTCTTGAGCTGTAAAACACAGACTGTCGTTCAGTTGTTTAATTGTTTACCAAAAAGGCTTACTTGAGGAAAAGCTGTTTGTTTGTTTGTTTGTTGGTTTTTCCTTTCACTTGTCTAATGGTAAAAGCAAACCCAGAGGAAAACACGTGTTGCTCACTGAGAAGAAGTTAAAAAGGGAGCTGCCCCTGAAGAGAAATCCATGAACTTCAATCAACATTGGACCAAATTATAACCCCAGAAGACAAGGAAGGCATACTGTACATTTACTGTAGGCATGTCTTTCTCCATCTTCAGAGGACGACAGCATTGAAACTGATTGTTTGCAAAGAATTATATCAAAACACTCTTGAACTCAAGGTGAAAACTTTTAGTACAATAGCTACTATGTACACTATACAAGTCAAACTTCCATTACTAGTGTGTGACATTCAACAGGGTAGGGACGTCTCAAATCAAACATGGCCGCCGTGCTCTTCAGAGAAACGATGGTCACAACATTTGACCTCGTTTGTCCTCTTTGCTCACTTGTTTCCCTCTCTCGTGTGGGCCTATAGGCCTACTGATTTTACGTGACGTGGAAATTACGTTTTCATTTCAAGTTTGAAAATACATTGACGTTCCCCCTCGCCTTTCATCACGTAGCCAAGATGGCGACTGTCTAAGGTGAGAATTGGCCAGCGTTTCACACCGGGTTTCACCAATGAGGGATTAGTCTCTGTACGTGGTAGGTGAGCTACTGGGGCGCCATCGCACACTCAACATTTTGACCATTTTTGCATCTGCAAGCTCCGATTTTTTGGTCTCTTCAGCTACTGGATAACTGTGTCGTCTGCTGTTTACGTACACGGGGTTTTTCAGAGCTTTTTTGCCTATAATGAATATCTGTATGTTAAAATCACTCTCTGAATACTTTTTGACCACTTGGGCCGGAGCAGCGAACTGTGAACCCAATATGAGCATATTATCACGGTTGATATGGCGAACATGTGGCTGGTGTTGGCAAACAGCGGCCTACTTGCACATACAGTATGAAGCCTACACAAAATAACATTTAGCTTTAATCTAGAGTTATGTATCTGCTATGTCGATTAATCATTTGAAGGTTTTTTTTTCTGTGTGGTCTCCACAAACTCAAAAAAACTGGAAATGCACACATCATTCAGTGCCTTTAAGTTTAGAGGCACCGGACACATCAGATTTCATCAAACACAGCCTCGGGCTATCGCTTCAATCTGATCTTCCACCGTCCGTGTTTTTCCAGGTGGGTTTTTAGATGAGGTTTCACAGGTTTGGCAAGTTTTGTGCTTGGATTTCAATAAATGTACTAAATTGCTACCAGCATTGGGCCACATCTGATATGAGCCCTGAAAGGCTTTCACTTAATGTAGTGTGGTTATCATTTGAGAATTTAGATAATGCCCTCACTGGCAAACAAGAGTGATGGTCATTAAATTGAAACCTAATGCCCCGAATATATCGTAATTTAGACAAAGTAACCCAGCATGTTTTATCTATTTTTTTTTAGTTTTTGGGAATATCTTTTATTCGCCAGGTTTTGTTAAGTCAAGGTAAAATAAATCAAAATAGTTGTATCAGAGCATTGATATAAGTGTACATACATTACACATTTTTGGATTTTTGTAAATATTGCTCATTGCATAGAGTGACTTTCTAGTAAAGTTAATGTTACCACATTCATTTGATCAAGACCCTTGTGTTGTCGCACAACTATCCCTCTCTATTGGGAGTCCGTTTTGGGCCTTTTTCTATTTTCCCTTTCTCCCAGGTTTAATTTGTTTTCATCTTGTCGGCCACATTGGCCTACACCATATCTGGCTTCCTGCAGCACTCATTTACGTGTGATGTATGGAGACCTTATCGAGGTGACATTTACCGTTGAATCCCTGCCAGCTACGGCGGACTCGATGACCATTCCACCTGCCCAGACTGCTTATAATCTGACTGCTGTTGTGTGAGGCTGATCACAGCTGCACAACTCACTCATTCTTTCCGGAGATCTGTTAAAGAGATATTGCACGTTAATCACCCCGTCCCCACTCTCATGTCACACTTGCTGAACCTTTTCTACCTAACAATTCATGGCAACTCTATAGAGATGCAATCCGAATGCAACATTATTCTGCTGTTGCAATAAATACTATGTGCTTTTTTCCAGTTCCATTAAAAAGTTGTTCAATTATCCCAAAGTTGTGCCCAAACAAGCCGGATCACTATTAAGTCTGCACATACAGATGCTCCAGTCAGATATATTACACCGTCTGCTCTTCTGGCATGTTATGGTGCCACCTAGTGACAAGTCCTCAGTGCAGGCAGGCAGTTTTCCATTACAAGAGAAGTAATGCATCATAGAATATTGTAAATGTCATACTTGTGTAAGACACTGACCAAATTTAGTTTGGCCTTAAAAATGAAAATTGGGCCATAGCCATAACAAAGCATGAGCTTCCCACACCTGCACGTCGCCGTCGGAATCCGTGCGGCCGAGAGTCCATCCAGGTGAGAGAGGTCAGGCCCGTCCGTGGTAACTGAAATGGCGAGGCCGCTCAAGTGATACCCTCCGGATCGCAGAATAACTAGCAAGAGATTTTCACCAGATAAAACCAGAATGTCTGAAACCGTTGCTGGGTGAGAGGGGACAACAGCGAAAAGGATCTCCAGAGGTATTGCGTAAGCTGAGGGTTGATGTGATCACCAGGTATCACCCCACCGGCATAATTACCTTAGTCATAGTCACGGGGGTCACTCCCTAAAAACGATCATATAGTGGTTGAAATCCATCAAAGCCTTGTTTCCTGTATGACTCATTAATATGAGGAAAGTACAGATTTCACCATCGACTTCAATGCGGAATATCAAGCCGAGGCAAATTTATCTATATAGTTAAAAATTACCAAAATAAACGTATTTTAAAAACAAAATGAATGTTACTCCCTGTAGATGCTTTGGACCTACAGAAGTCAGTGAAAGAGGCCGACAGCCTGAATATACTGAAAAAGCGGAGAACAATGGTGAAAAACAGAGCTTTGTCCTATTATTGGTGGAAGAAGCATAAATAAATCTTATGAAACGTTAAATCTTAATTGTTTAATGGTGAATCCAATTATTGATTTAATGATGATGTTAATTAAGCTGTTGTTTTAAGTGAAACCATGGTTGGTACGTTTGCAACAGAGAAGGGATTCTTCTTTTCCTGCCAGCGTAAACAGAAGCAGCAGCTGTAGAATTGAAAATAATTCAAAATGAAGTATACAAAAGGCATTCATTAAAATACATTATATTTATTTAAATAAAGTATAATAAATTCAAACAAATTATTTAAGGCAAAGTGTGAAAGGTTTCCTGTGAAATACATGGAATCTGTGCTAAATTAGATGCAAAAACCACCTTTGTGTGTCACAGAGGGCTACAGTCACAAGGCTGGACTTGTCAAAACGTGAAGTCGGCAATCTTCCCCCTGCGTGGTAACCACTATTAGTTGTTCCGGGGTGCCCTTAGACACCTTTGACACAAACAAACAGCAGAACAAGCCCTGAGACAATACAGATGATCACCTTTTCACCTTTTTTTTTTCGCGGCTGCACCCACCTCCAGATTGGAACATCCACCAACGCCCAAGGAGTGACTAATTCCCTGACGAACAGTCATCGCTCCTCCGCGGTCTGCCAAGTGTCTGATGATTCACAGCGTGGACAATGTCCAGGCGAATGCAGTGAGAGTGAGAGTGAGAGTCTGTGAGCCATTAATGGGGTGGAATGCGTCACCAAGAGAAAACAGAAGATATTGTTGGGATGGATTTTAAGGGAGGAAGAGCCGAAGCCGTGTTTCATCTTAGAACAAACAAATATCCATAATGACAATTGAAACTAAATAACAACAGACAAAGCAAAGAGGCAGTTTACGTCAATGAATGAAAATGGCTGCAGAGGTAGATTCAGATATACTGTAAAATGCACATTCGATAGTCTGTGTGTTTATGTGAAAGTAAATACCTTTTAAAACTGTAAATCCAACGATTCTGCGGGATTACTGTTTTGTGTCAAAGCCATGGAAAATATTTTCTGAGCAGGTGTTGGTGTTTTTCCATCTTGGCAGTTGGAAAAACTCGAGGTATCATTGTGAATGAAAATGTTTGACGGATTCATCACCCTGATGTTTCCCAGTGTTGATTCTGCTACACTGCAAGTCGTCCTGGAAAAAAAAAGAAAAAAAGCACAGAGTGATGATGACGAGCACGTCAACCAATATAAAAGGAAGACTTGCTTTTTGGTTTTGTCTAAACATATTCTCCCTTCTTCTTCTCCCAGACAGGCATGGATCAGCTGACGCTGTGACCGCTGAGACAATTGAAATGCAGTCAGAGTCGCAGCTTCACGTGTCCGAGTGATCGATGGCTTTTAATATCTCTCTGCGTCTGCTCTCGTCCAGGTGAGTGGGTTCAAACAGCGATGGCATACAGACGACAGTAGGTGTCACTAGGTAACATGAAATAAATGCATATGAAATGTATGAAACGATTCATAACACCTGAACTGTACAATGAATACTTGGTGGAAACGACAAAGGTGATATAGTGCTTCATCCTTGATAGTGTCATTAATAAGCAGCACTCGTGGTAGAAGAATCATTATTCGTGTTCCAGTTAAACAGGTTTATCATTTGCTTTATCATCAGAATTGTTATCAGCTTTTTAGAGCGTTTTACACAGTTTCACAATTTCAGATTTCAGTCAGTCCATCTTTAATGAGACCCCCCATCCCCCAGAGAAAAAAAAAGAAAGTTTCACAGCTTCGATGCTTTCATTTCATCAGCACTGTTCTGGTTTGGATCTCCATGCACACTCCCACTCCCGCACACACACACGCACACTGATAGAATAAGAAGATGGTGAACAGACACAGCAATTACTGTGGCCACCGGTGATGTGCAGCAGGCCAGAGCTGCGCAGCCACACGGAGGTTTTGATGTGTCTGTACGCCTCAGTGGTCACATGTGCAGCACCAGACCGTGTCTTCCTCGGCTCGTGCACAAGCTGTAATGCCCACGGTGGCACTGTGTTCACTCATAAGCAGAAGATTTGTTTTTGTTTTAAAACCTAAGTCAGTAATGCAAACTGCAACAGATGTAAGAAAGATGGCAAAGCCTTCTTTCAACAGATTTTGGAATACAATTCCTATGACTCATGTTATGTTATCTTCCTCAGCGATGACTCATCGAGGGTGGTGAATTCAACTGAGAAAAAAATGAATGGGTCTTTTTTTTTATAAAACTAATGTAGACTTTTCAATAATTAAGATGTCATTAGTTGCTTCTGGTGAGCTTATTGTGGATGCAACCTGCCACATGTTAGTATGGATTCATCATTACTAATGATAGAAACAGCATAGCAACAGGCTGTGTAAGGAATATGAGAAGAAAGTATTAATCTGCACTTTCGTGTGTCTTTGATAGATGTTCAGTGATCCACAGAAACAAACATTCTCTATCAACAATATGATCTATGATGTTGAACGTGTCTGAGAAAATGAGTGACGATCAATATATGAGTCCGGTCGACCGTGAGAAAAATGATATATTGCTTCACTGGCATCGCTGCTCTTCTGACCTAAATATACAGAGGAAATGCATCTAAAGAAATGGAATCTATTACATTACTGATTAGTGTACAGGCAGTGTAATGTAAAGAACAATATTTAAATGGAGTTTCTGTCTTAGATGCGATGGTGTAAGGTGGTACAGCTGCGGAAAATCTCAGAAAATAAATTCATTGATACTGAGTCATTGCTCTAAGTGAAGCCAACTTTATGGTTAATATCTGAAAGACAGCTGAAAGTGATGGAAAAAAGGTAATGCCTGAAAGAAAGTGTTTAAAGGTCTGGTGTTTAGGATTTAAGGGGAGCGCTCAGCAGAAATGTAACATCAACTAAAGAAATAATATGAACTAACCTGAAACGAAGAATCGTCATGTGAAGAGCAGCTCTTCTCTAGTCCACCATGTTGAACCATCGTGTTTTACTGTAGCCGAGGACAACGGACAAACCAACCAGTGGATGTAGAGATGGCCTCTTTGTGTTTTTAGGTGACCTAAAGGCCACCGTAGGTTCTGAGGAGAGGGGTATAATCAGTTAGTTGTAATATGCAAACTTCGCCTCAAGATGCCACTGAATGTGAATCTTTAAAATGTCCAGCTTCTGCTACTAGTGGTAGAAAGAGGTATGAATGAATGCTTACCAAACCAATCTAAACAACAACTGTATGAAAAAATTAAAAATTATAATTCCAGTTTTTAAGACCCAGTCAGTGTTAAGGACATTTGAGCTCACTCAATTTTCCTTTATATATATTTGTCTCTGTTCTTTTGTATTTTAAAATTGAAAGACAGAAAGATGAATAATTTTAATAAACGATTCATGGTTTGTATTTTAAAATTCTCTCTCTCTCTAGTCTCTCAAGATTTAATCAATATCAACAAAAAACTATAAATCAACAGATTAAACACCTCTTACCACCACTAACAACTGTATGAACACACCGTGTGGCCAGTATGAATGAGTCGAGATGTGTGATTCGAAAACACTCGTCCAAACCAGGGGAGGACACCAAGATTTAGTCTGACGAAAAGTCGATGCTTACGTTGCCATTGGCGTGGAATCCGTCAATTCCTTTTAAATGAGCCTATGGGCAGCTGCCTCCTACCGAGCCTGGGTGTCAGCGGCACGGACAGTAATGAGGCCGCTCGTGCCCCGGAGCTCTTGATAGCCGACACGGGGCCGTAGTGATCCGGCTCTCAGTCGTCTGATTGACTGCACGGTGAAGCAGGACTCAGCCCGGTGATGCTTTTTATAGACAAAACAAAATGGCGTCTTGATTCAAATAAAACATGGTAGAATCGTCCCTCTTATCTGAACACTGTGTGCTGTTTGCCTTTTTGTTCATTCGTCCATTTAAATGATTAATGATTTTTGTCTTCTGCAAGTGACTCAAGCTTTTGATTGGTTGGTGACTGTACGATGTAAGGAAGCTGCATGTGTGATGGATACTCGTCAGAAGTCAGTATTTGCTTCAATGCTAAAACCATAATGCAGCAAGTCTTCCAACTCATGCAATGAACTATGAGTATGTATAAAATAGGACCAGATAGACCGTTTCCTAATTTAGCACCTCTACCGTTGACAGGACGTACGCCACGAATACTTTTCGCCTCAGAGCATTGTGGGGCTTTACCTAATTTAACAACGCATGGTTGATGAGCTTGTAAAGGTAAAGGTTGTGGTAAGGGGGTTACATGGCAGAGAATCAGCACGATATACTTTACAGAATATGAGCAAATCCATTGAAATACACAGACTTGATGGACTTGGGTCTACGGTTGACCACCGCTGACCTCTATCGGCCGTGTACATAACGACCGCTAGAGGCCTGCGGTCTTTGAAACGACCACATAGGTTATGATAAGATGTTTGAAAAATATTAACTATGTAGTCATTTTTTGGGGTTGAGGACAGTTTCAAATGAAGCTTATAGCGAGAGTTCAGTCAGGAAGGCTGTCTTCTGCGCATGCCTCCCAATTCACAGGGCACAGTTCCCGTCATTTCTAAGCGCCACCAGCTCTTTCTCGTTTTCGCCCAAACACAACTCGACATGCTCAGCTTGAGCCCATCACTTACCAGCTGTCAAGGTTTCAAAATTGTTCTCTCTCTCTGGCCTTTCATTTCACCACCACGAGCCACTGCATGACCCACCTCCACGCTTCCTGCACCACCGGATGCCCGGTCTTGTCCCGTCAAACCATCCAACCAGAAGCCCTGCATGTGAGGTCCCAACTTTATGCTCAAGTCCCTCCATCGTAGTCTCCTAAAGAATCTGAAGCACCTAATTCATAGAACAACTTCGATGCAGTTCTACTTCCTGTCAGGGTCTAAGCACCAACAGTTTATTCTTCCTGCTCGTAATAGATCTAAGTCAATTTTAATTTAATAATTCTCATCCGTTTCTCAGTAAGTCTCTCCTGATTGAGTAAGATGTTGATGTTCTGTTGCTCTG